>NC_052135.2:52352042-52659268 GCF_016086655.4 Lepeophtheirus salmonis
TTTTAAATAAATTATAATTGGAATTTCCGATTAATTCTTTCGAATACATGGATACGACATTATTAACCTTTTATAGAAGGAACGTACTCACTAGTTCGTACAACTCTCCTACATATAATTACGATTTATTTCTTCTCAAGACTGTAATAAATTATCGTCAGAATGATGCCACAAAAAATAAAAGAAAAACAAAAATTCTAATCAAGTTTTAAAAAAAAACTTTACATTAAGAATATTGAACCAGGGAGCTATTATTTTATGAATTATAAATTATTATTGTTATTAGTATTCAGGCAACTCAATTATTCAAAATGAAATAGCAATTTAACATGATCATATTATTTTTATTCTAAGCTACTGAAGTTAATCATTTTTGCAATCATGTCTGTACCTTCACTCAAAAACATTATGTTCCTACTTATCATATGCTACGTTTCAAGGTAAAATATTGATAACATTGAAGACTCATGTGTATTAGAGTTTGGTTTCGGTCTCAAAGTTCTAGACCTGTATGAGACTGTTGTGATTTTTATAAGAATGAACAATTTTTGCAGAAGTTATTTCTAAGACGGTTCCAGGGAAAAAGTTATTTCGTTTAAATTTGGTCTGGATCAATTTTATAGATGAATGGTGGATGACGTCATGTGTGTTTCAAAATCGGGAACATAGACTTACAATAATGTCGTTTGAAGTTTATTGTGTTTTATATATTAAATTTGTACAACTCATAAATTTCGGTTCACGATTTGAAAACGATTAAATTTTGGTCTATGGCCTTACATCTTTGCTAGATTAAAGTATCGGTCAAAGTCAGTATAGAAAAAATCCTTTAAGATGGAACGATGTAGCTCAATGGACAACACACTCAGTAGAAATAATTCTCTTGAACTCAATTTACCTAGGTTCGTGCCCCTGTCGTTCCTAAAGAAGGACATATACATATGTATATGGACTTCATAAACAATTCTTAGTTCATATTCATTAATTGCAATGCTATAATGCTTACTTATTCTGAATCAGTGCACTTCATCTGACCAATTCAGAACCAGTCTCAAAGAAAAGTTTGTTTAATTAAAATTTTTGTCATGTTCTCAATTGTGCTTCAAAATTGAGAACATTGGCCTACAATGATGTCATACGAAGATAAATGTGTTGCATAATTCATATTTGTACAACACATAATTAATTGATGAAGAAAATCGATTCCATAAATTAAGACGGGAAAAAATTGATTAAAGATTTGAAAACGATTTAATTTCGGTACTAAAAGATCCTTTTAGACCAAATTAAAAAAAATGGTCTTGTACCGTGTATTTACAAAAAAAATTTACGTGAGTAAAGCACAATCTATAACATAGGTGCAGTAATAAGCAATCCCTTATTTTTCCAATCTATTGCTTGAGTAACGCGTATCTTGCATTATATAAATTCGATCGGTTTATGCTGGATGGCGTTAGAAAGATAAGATTTTATATTAAATAAACTTCATGTATAGTTTTTGTGATTTTTCAATTTGATAAATGTGTTGCATAATTCATATTTGTACAACATATAATTAATTGATGAAGAAAATCGATTCCATAAATTGAGACGGAAAAAAAATTGATTAAAGATTTGAAAACGATTTAATTTCCATACTAAAAGATCCTTTTAGACCAAATTAAAAAAAAATGGTCTTGTACCGTGTATTTACAAATTTTTTTACGTGAGTAAAGCACAATCTATAACATAGCTGCAGTAATAAGCAATCCCTTATTTTTCCAATCTATTGCTTGAGTAACGCGTATTGTATCAATTCGATCGGTTTATGCTGGATGGCGTTAGAAAGATAATATTTCATATTAAATAAACTTCATAGATAGTTTTGGTGATTTTTCAATTTGGTATTTTTGAGCGGTTGTCATAGATGGACACCAGCAAAGACACCATATTTTATAGTTTTTTCTTCGATAAAGAGAAAAACGCAAGCAAAAGTGCGATACAAAGTATGCCTTACTGGTCATCAACAAAGAATGAAATATTGTTTAAATCTTCGTGCGTGTAAATCTTATAGAAAAGTATATGCTGGTATCTTTGATTGACACCTTATTTTCTGAAAAATATCTCCAAATAAAATATATTACTCCCTAATACGTTAAAATACGGTTCAAAATAGGGAAAAATAACAAATAAGAAAATTAATATCTTGCAGATTAACAACATATAATTATTTTTTAAACTTGTGCGTACGAGGATTTGGACAATTTTCATATCACTTGTCATGTCATTAAAAGAAAATGCAAGGATAAGAGTGATTCATTAATATAGCTGGTGAAGTTTGTCTCCCATAAAAATCGCTCTTTTTTTTTTTTTTTCTTTTTTTTTTTTTTGTAAAACTGTCATCTTGCTAACCATACTAAACCAGGATCAAATTGATGAGTACATACTCAATAAATAAAACATATTTTATTCAAATAAAAAAGTATCACAAGTAAGATTTTTTGATCTAATTTCATGGCTTCGGTGTCAGTACAGAAATTGCCCGAATCTATCACCAATATATAATTTTTTAATACTATATTTGATAGCCTATACAATTTCAATAGAGTCTAGAGCCTTTAAATATATATTTAACTTAAAGCTATAGGTAGTTATTAGTTATATTTAGTAAATAATTGTGCCGAGTAAAACAAAATATTTTGAATATAATATATTTAACAGATGAACAAGGAATTAAATGGATCAAAATCTATTTATTGCTAATACATTCATAAGTTTCTGAACATACCTTGGAACAGAGGAATAACAATAAAACAACCTCTCACTACAACGTTAATCTTTACTCTGATGATAGAAGTCAACAAAAAAAGTTTTACGTGGAATGTGAGTCCTGAGTAGGTTGACATTTTCAGAAAAAAATGGTTGTTAGTGCCAAAATAAATGATCACATTGAATTTAAAATTAATTATTTAATAAATATAGTGTTTCTGCCAATGATCCTTGTTTGAAAAATAGTGGAAAAGTCTAGTTATGTTGAGCTATATGATTTTCATACATGATTCATTCAACTCTACGATTAAATAGACTAACTTATACCTATGTATCAGTATGCATATATATTTAAATCACTAAAATATTTAACAAATTATGGATACTAAAAATAGCTCATAAAATTTAAGTATTCATTGACTAAGCAAGTATATTATAAAAAAAGAAACCCTGATAAAACTGAAAGAATGAAGAACGAACAATTCTGATTTAATCATAAACTTGTGCTCAAAAGTAGAGGCATTAAATCAATAATAATAATACTCATAATAAGGCAACATTATATTCATAAAATTAAATGCTTAAAGATATCTTCTTCTATCTCTCCAAATGATGAAATCTTTAATGTGTGGTAATGGGAATCTAGACTTTTTTCTTTCTTAAAGAAATTATACATTACATAGTTATACCTATACCTATACTAGTGTTGGGTTTCAAAATCCTAAACCGATCTAAGACCGTTCCAAACTAATTTGGTCCGGCAAATAAGTTTGGTCTGGAAAGGTACCAAGGAAAAATTTAGTCTAAATTGTTCTTACAAAAAATTGGACTCGATGGTTTCTCTTAAAATTTAGTCTCGACCATTTCTATAGAAGAACGATTCTACATCATATTTGTACTACACATAAATCAAGATAGATAAGAAAATCAATACATAAATTGGGATTGAACAGAATTTGTCAATATATTATGATCGAAAAAATCCCAAATGAGTTACAATAGGAATATTAATCAATCGTCCTTCGGAATTGATCACAGCTTAACAAGATATTGTAATATTTCAACCAATCAACGTTCAGAACACTGTTTAGGAGAAAAGAAGCAGAAACATTCAGAACTAACTATAAAATTTTGCTCCAATATCAATACAAAAAATCGGTTTTAATCGATTGACAGAGAATAGCAACGAAATCTGGTACTCTTAATTTATATTAGCATAATATATGTACAAAAAAATTTATCAGCAGATACAATCATTCAGAATATATGTATATCACTCAAATTAGCCTCCGCTGGTTTCAATAACGCCCTCTATTCGGGTCCTAAACTGAGCTCAGATACAGGCAACTAAAGTCTGATCTAAATTATTGCATGCCAGGACGATTTAGTCGATCAGGAACTTCTTAGTTGTGCGAAGACCTCAGTAAATCCCTTAACTCAATGTAGCTCCAGACAAAATAATACATCGAATTCATGTCGGGGGAGCTCGGAGATCAAATATAATTAGACACCCAGTCGTACCTATGCTCCTAGAGTAAACCTGAGCCGTTTTGGAGTCGTGTAAACTCCACAACCCTTGTCCTATCGATCTATCTCATCTTTGATACCGCAGCATTATTAATATATATATTGATGTTCATCAAAATCTTCACGATATTGCACCTACTTTCTGCCTCTAAAAATCTAATAGGTTTGAGACCTTATACTTTGGACTCCATGGCTGTGTTTTGGCAACGAAATAAAACCTTTATTTGAACAATTTACAATAAATATACATTAGACAATAACTTTGTATATGCTGGAAAAATATGGAAATCTGAAGGGCAGGATTTCGTTGTAATAAACTATATAAAACCAATTGAAACTGAACAAAAACAAATTTCGATTTTGGACTAAGTCTCAACACTAATAGGTCCCGACACTCACCTCCAGATTATTGAATATACAAATCATTTTTTTTTGTATACAGACATACACAGACTTGATTATTAAGTAAATGATTATGACCAAAGTATCAAAGACGGCCATGATTACCCCAATGTTGTTTCTTTCTTTTATAAAAAAAGGCTAGGCAAAAAGAATTCTTCCTATTTATGTGCCATGAATGTGATATATATAGTTAGTTTTATCAACCTTTTTAAATCTTAAGTGAATGTACTAACTTTGAATAAGTATTTTTTTACGTTAAAATGTGTATAATTTTTATATGTTATGTTTTATTTTTCTCTCTGTAAAAGGACGATTTTTCACTTATGTTAATCAAAACATCTATTCAGGTCTGTTGTAATGGAATAATATAAAATCCGAGTACTTTTGATGCATATTCATAAAAATAACGATGATGATGCCTCCTCTCCAGCGTCGTCGTCCATTGTTGGAGTCTTTATAACCTTCCATACACAATACAACAGATTATGTAAGTATTAAAAGTATAATTCCTTTATAGGTGTACAAAATACAACCACATCTCCATCGTGAGGAAACCTGCTGATGCTGGCATGCTGTGAGTTTGTGGAGGACCAAAAGAGTCCTTAACAAAATAATTTGATCTGACTCCTTAAAAATATGTCATCTTTCTATATTAATATATGTATGACGTAAGACGGATCATTGTATTTCCCTTTTTTAATACTTTATTATACTTTTGCATCATTAGAAAAAATAAAATCTTTTTCCCATAATTGGAGTTAATTTTTGTCTTCCTAACCATCTGTAAGTGAACTGGAATATAGCCCAAGATTTTATGTAAATCCTTCTTCTTCCTTTGAATCTTCAGAAATTTATTTTGCAAAAGTAGACTTTATTTTCAGCGATTGATCTGAATGTCAGATTTTTAACAAAAGAAGATTGTTAATTCATCTAAACTTCCTGCATAATACATGTTCTTTGTGACTGAGGCGTAGAACGGTAGTTGCAAAATGATAATATTGTACCCATTATTTTATATAGTACACGCAACCAAATCAAAATTCCTATAAAGTAATGAACGTTTTAAATAAATTTTTTCAAAAACAAAAATTTAATGTTTTTACTTTAAAGATAATAAATTATAAATTGTTGAAATTATTATAGAATAACGATTTTTTTTTATTGTTTATATTTAATAAGTATATATTTTTATTCTTTTTATTGATATTTACGAGTACAAAATGGATGGAATATTTGATAACATGATAGCAAACTTAAATGACGTCATAATTATAATCTCTCTATTGTTTATCAGTAAATTAAATACGTTTTATTCTTTAGATTTATTTTTTACCCAGCCCACTAACTGCGTTATAAAAAAAGTTCACAAACAGAAAATTAAAAAAAAATGAATATTCAAATTGCCGGGTAAGTAATAGACACAGCTCTGTGACTACCAAGGAGACAGACTACTCTGACTAATAGGTTGCTGTCAAATTTGAAGAAAAGAAAAGGTTGATTGTTATTTATTTTTTGTTTGTAGAATTAATAATTTTTTTGTGTTCAAAATTATGTATTTTATTAAAAAATGTCATATTTATTAAAAAAGCTATCGTCTATTAAAAAAAAAATAACAAATTTTTCAAATTATTTTTTTCTCTGAATTTGGCTCTCTAAAAAAAATAATCTGTCAATATTATAAAAAATAATCTAAATTCGGTGTTTTTTTTAGGTGGCCCGTTAATTTGTAATTGGTAATATATAGAAGGAATTTTCATTTTTATAGTAGTTATCATTTTTATTTAATTTTTGAGTAGTGAACATTGTTTTTAAATAGATTCAATAATTTTTAAAACCTGATTGAAAATTCGTGTGTGCTCATAATGGACGGAATGTTATCTTGATAATTATTTGTGGAGTAATAATTGTAGGTCATTGTTGACTCAGAGTATAATTAGGGGTCGAAGTCGAAGTTATTCTAGGAAATGACTTGTTTCTATCCTTTTCTCCTTCCTATCTTGTCACAGATTATTGTAGCTGATCTAATAAAACGTCATGAGCATTATTCTTTGTCTCTTCCACAACATTATTCAAATTATCAGCTTTACAATGTAGATTTTCTGTTTCCTTTTTTAACATTCCCATTCTTCACTGGATTTTTATCATTAATTATCAAACATTTCTCAAAAATGCAAGCTCCAATAAATTGCGTTTTTTTTCAGCTTTTATAGAAGGACAAACAGTCAAAAGGTGAATGCTTTCCCAATAAAGACGAAATATATTTTATTCACCCTAAGGTCAAGGAATGAGAAATACTCTAGATAAGTTTTAAATACTTTAAAGTTGTACACAAGTGTATTAAAATATTTGTAATAGTACTCTTTTATATGATATTTTTTATGAAATGGGGTATATCAAGTTGTCTATTAATATCCAAACACATTCAATCTTAAACTTCACTTCAACAAAACTTATACTATAAATAGATGTGTGTCTGATCTCTCTTAATTATTAGTGTAGACACCCTTAATGGCAATGATGGCTTCAAGTGCGGCTGAAGACCTAACAAACCGCTGCAGATGAAGCCCTCTGCCATGTTATCATAGTGCATTGAGCGGCTCGGTTCTAGGATGACAGACATTACATGTCTTCCCCTCGATATGCACCCGAAAAATGTTGTCGAGGGGTTTGGAATAAGGCCATAGGGGGCAAAAAGTATCAAAAGAATTCAAAAGACTCATTCAAAACACCCTTGCCATAGTTTCTTTCATTACTGGTGTCAAATGTGGCTTCCCCAAGTTCACAATAATCTTTCCACCCACGGCTCTCTAGACAGTCTGGTGTGAAACATTGAAATCTCTTGAATGTGCCCTCATGGAATTGAGTGTATTGCCCTGGGCTGTTTTTTTAACTCCTACAAGTCCTGTTTGGCGTTTATAACAGAGCCCTTCTTCTTCTCCAACGTTTCGTACTTGCTGATTGCGTGGACGGTGTTCCTGGAGACAACCAACTGCTTTGAGTGTTCAAATTTGTGGATCACGTTTAAGTGTCATTTTTTACTTGTACGTAAGCTAATGAGCTCAGGTGTGTTTATGTTATAAAATATGGAAATATGAATATATTTCAAAGCTTCAACCTTCTTTTTTGATTGAATGAAAAAGGGTTCAGAAATTAATAGACAACCTAGTATAGATGATGGAAGCAAATTTAATAGAATGTAATGACTGCCAAAACATTCTTCATATTGTAAGGATTACAAAGTTTATTTTCGGTTTCTTTATTTAGTATACCGGCAGACCATAAAACTATAAATATAATAATATACTAAAATAATCCCATATATTTGTATATTAGGATATATATAATCAATCTAATCAATCAAATAACAGAAAAAGGATATAGAAGTGATATTTAATAAAGCAGTATTAACCCTAATATTGAAATTAAACTCATGGAGGCAAATTTTCTCCACGGTGAGTTCACCTTGCACCATTTATATAAGAAATATGTTACTATTTTCGGATAGAAATTCACTCCAAAACAGATTTTTTAAAAATGACTGTAGTACAGGAGACGCCTAACTCGCATAGAAGTTTGTTATTTTCTCAACTTGTACGTAAAGTAAAGTGGTCAAGTATGTTTGGTTTTGTAGCAAATTGTAAATTCTTTAATATACATAATATGAATTAACTTCAACTACTTAACCTTTATTAGTTATTGATCCGATTAATATAGATTCTTTATTATCAATTCTTCGTATTGCGTTTTGTCTGGGTTTTTTTCTTAACATTTGGCAATATATGAATGCTAAATAAAAGTAAATAATAATAGAAAACAGCAATAACAGCATTGAGTATACACTATATGACATTTATTCTTTCTGTCAACCATCTTTTAAAACTAAAAAAGAAGCACAAAATCAGTTGGTATTTAGGTAATTTTTAGCAACTGTAGTGTCAGTATTCATAGTCAGTGGAAAATTTTAGTTTTACAACCAATCAAAATTTCAAGTAGGAAAAAGTTCACAGTTGATGCATAAATAAACTGAAATTTTAATGTTAGGGTGGTAAAACCATATGATAAATATCTTCAAATAGAATTTTCTACATGATAATGACTGAAGTTCATCAGTTTTTTAATACTTCCAGGACTCATTTCCAATTTGTTAGTCGTAAAATTAAATAGTCAGTATAAAAAAGAAATAATATGATCTATCATTCAGGGTTTAGTGTTTTAGTAGTGATAGGTCTTGTATTCATATATCCGTATATTTGTGAAATAGAGAAGCTGTTAATCATAAGCCATTATTTTTATGACACCCATGGTCAACTTGAAATGTGTTCCTAAAGTAAAAATCCGGTTTGTATAAAAAGTATTTGATTATGTCCTGATTGTGCTGGAGTAATTTATTTTATCTATTGAAAACATGGTTTATGTTGTGCATCACATGTTGAGACTCAATATAAATCAAGTTTACATTTTATTGGGATTTTATTCGGACTAAATGTGTACTCAAAATCGGTATAATGAAAAAGTATTTTTATTTATGTGGTGTGTCAACATAAAAACAATCCTAATATATATTTTATATGTAAACTTTGCAAATAAATTGGGAATTTTACAAGATAAATTATAACATTTATAGTTTTGTAATTTTTTGATAAAATCTTATAAAAATTTTGTGAGGTTGTTGTTAGTGATCTTGTGTTTTAAATTCATATAATGTGACCTCCTCTAGCTTCAATAAACTTTGTTAACCTAGCTCTTAATCGTGCTACAGTACAAGTACCTCATTGTTTAGGTCAAATTTATTCTTCATCTATGGAAGAAGGACATCCTTCAGGATCTTCAGGTACTTACTTGGTTGATTTTAAGACCGTGCTCGATAAAATTTAATGACATGATGAAACCCACCCTAGCCACGGCTCTAAAAACCAAGCCTCTGGCTGTATTCTTGGACTTCAAAACTGTTGGGACTTTAGTCGGATCACAGGCAATGCCTACTTAATAATGTCGATTAATTTCTGCGTCCACTAAATTTTTTTCTCATCGACTTGTATAATGACTTTTGAAGCCCTTCTCAAGTAGTTCAAAAGGTTTGTACAAAGAAGACCTCTAATGGCCTTTGTTTTTACTGTAAACATATTATAAAATAAAAAATTGTCATAGAGAAGTATTTTTTTGTCCAAAATTCAAAGGGGAGCCGAGATAAAGCAATTTGGAAAATTCTTTATTGATTTGCTATATCCTGTACATATAGCCCTGTATTTTGGGCCTATTTCCTTAATTTTTGACTTCGTATTTAATTTTCTGGGACGGATATAGATATATAGGGCCCACGAACATAAAATTAAAAAGTAATCGTTTGATGTAAAAAAAACTCAAAGTAGTTTAAAGACAACTTGGCGAGTTTCCAGACATGGTAAATGTAACCTCTGTCTTCACTGGACTACAGCTCTCTTGACTATGTGATCTGGACCACCATAGAGAGTAAGTCCTGTCTCACATCACATATGAATATAGACGGCCTAAAGATTGTTGTGAAGAAGGAGTGGGATGACATGTCAGAGGAATACAAGTAGAAGACCTCCAAGGACTTCAGACCTAGGATTGAAGTCATGGTAGTGCCTAAGATTCTCCATTTTGGGGTTGTACTTTTTGATAATCTTGATAAAATTGAGATTGGGCAAATTCATTTACAATTTCCAGGGACAAACTGTACCTAAAACACACATTTTGGCATTTTTTTAAACATATTCAAAAAATATTTTGTTTATAAACTTAATATATTTTTCCAACTCTTTTTTATACCATTATAGCAATGGCACATAAATAAGTGATAAAAAACTAAGAGGAAAAATAGCATGAATAAAGATAGAATGAGCTTTATAAAAGATGTATTGACATTCCTCGTAAACGGCCTGAGGGGTTTTAATCATTGTCTCTTGATTGGCCATTGTATGACTTTCAAACTTTAAAAGATAGTGAATCTCAATACACATTCATTACAATAAATTTATTTTTTAATCATTAGGGTGTTCCAAATTAAATTAAAGTATATATTTTTACAATGTATGTCACTTTTTTATTATCTGAGCCATAGAAATGCAAAAATATACTTATTAAGTACAACTTTAACTGAGCCATGGAAGTCTATTGATGCCGTTTGTTGTTGTTTTTTTCCTTTTCTTCCCCACTTGAGAAATAAAATCCATATTCTTATATATGTATGCATGTATACTTGAATAATCCTACAGTTCTTAGTACTTAATTTGTATATAAATTATAAATACAGTTTTCCTTGTAATTATTTGCAAATAAAAATTTTCAGCGCTTTCCCGGATAAGTAATGTTTAAAACTTTTGTAAAAGATAGGTTTTAAAATTAAAATTTGTAATAAAATAATGTGGGCAAGACCAGTCTTTGCCAAAATTTGTATATTTACATATATGTTATAAACAATATATTAATCCCCTAATTTACTCATATGTGCTATTTTTCTACACTTAGAAAAATTTACTCATGATGAAGAAGGAAAAATGCCATCTTCATTTCAAATGTCTAGAAATCAATGAATTAAAGAGCGGTTCATCTAAATGTTTGGAAGTAGAGAAAATAATTTAAAACACTGCTGTTACTTTATTACTTAACCAATTTTATTAAAAATTTCATAAAAGTGAACATAAATACATAAATTGAACGTTCAATCATTAAAGTCGCCGTTAGCTTGGTCACAAGTTTACAACGTCCCACTACATTATTGACCGTCCCACTGGTTAATGTCCGGATTACCCTGCTTATCCAGCTCTCAGGGATCCTGTGGTGCTGTGGGGACATTTATTGGAAACCCGTTCGACATTTTTCTAGACAAATAGTCTAAAAGATTCAATTCCAGCAAGATGGGAGGCCAAGAATGTAAATCATATTTTCAGAATCCACAAAATCGAGTATTCTTTTGTAGGTGTGACAGGGTGCCTCGTCTTCTTGCCAGATCCAAGGTTGGTTCTCATGATGCTGCAGATCCAGGAAATAATTTGGTACTCAAAACGTTATTTTAGACATTGGTGGTCAACTTTAGGCCCAGCTTGAGATGAAGGGTGGCATAACATGACCTTATGGACATTTTTCCAACTATTTATGATTCTGGACTTGGCATTAATTTAGTGATCTGAGAAGAACCAGAGAAGATTTTTCACCGGAGACTTTTGTTTTATCTTGATCAAAGCCTTGGTTCGGGTGATCTTATTCTCCCTGTTTCACGATGTAATAACCAACCCCTGCAACATGGCTGTGGTACCGTAAGTCATCATTGAAGACACAATTGACAGCTTAACAGGACTCTACGTCGATGTTGTCAGCGATCGTATTCATCGATTGGCCAGGATTTTTCTCAATATTTTTGTTTATTTTCCTCAACAAAGCCGGACTTTGGACAATTTCCGCCACTTTCGGGTGACTCAGCTTGCGGAAAATCACCGTCAGTGAGTCTTGACCATCCTCTTCGACAAGTTTTCTAAATTTTTGGACGAATCAAGTAGTCCATTTATTCATTTTCGACCCATAATCCTTATCTACATTACCATTTATATTAAACCAATTACAAAAAAGTGCATAACAATTTCGTTCCTGATTAAAAGAAAACGGGGTTATGTTGTTGCATGAAAGCAAAATGAGCAACTAACGTTGTAGATTGACATTTGTATCAGACTTACTTTTCCATAGTGTGTGTTTGTATTAAAACCGCTTTTTAGGGGTGATGGGATGAGGTCAGAGAAAATTTCAAACGTTTTAAAGAACTACCCTTTACTGTAAGGAGGATCGGTATTTTTCTTTGCTAGTTGCAAATTATTTTATCACTTCATTTATAAAAAATATAATTTTCGGACGCCCCTAAATACATACTAATTCCATTTTTTTTTTCACTGTCTTCGAACAATTTCTAAAATTGAAGACTTCTTAAAATATAAGCCCACTGAATACAAATACAATAAATTCAACATCATTGCTATATAATACATAGCAAAAATAGAGCACACTACGCGTTTTGTTCAGTTACTTGGAGATGATTAGGGATTCCAAAATAATTGCAAAAATTATAAACTATTTTTTGAAATCTATGAAATATTGAGAAAAATGATAAAAAATGATAATGAGTATTCATATAAAAAAACACAATTCAATCAATTGTATTAAAATTTTCAATTAATCGTATTTGAACAATTTATGAAGAATAACTTCAAACACTTCTACTTTTTATAAGTTTTTTTAATGTTTTTTTATGTAGACTACGGTATAAAAAGTACTACCCCATTAATATTTAACTACATTGCCTGCTCTAGTCAAATACATTTTACTACAAACCCTTTTTTAATTCTTTATGATTCCTCAAATCCTTTCGACCTATGAGTTCCAAAAAATTCATTAAAAACATGTTAGACTTGTCCATTTCATATACTTATTCTATAAATTTATTTTTAAAACTATTATTATTTTAATTTTGTTGAGTGCAAAAGGTCGTCCCATTGAAATGCATTCATTGCTATAAGATTTAAAATATTTCATTTCCTTGAAGTATCTTCTTTTTTTTACTTCACGATGAGTGAGTGATAAGATAAAGAATGAACAAACGAATGAAACATGTAGAAAAGATTTCGAAATTCAATTGTAAGGTCATTACTTATGCTAAATACATTTTTGTTTCATATATGTCTCTGATATAAAATAATCTTTAATTTTCATTATAGTTGTATAAAATAGGAGCTGTACTAGTACGATATACTTTTTTACTCGTTAGTAATTTTTTTTAAATAATTATACTATTGTTATAACAATTGTCGTCCATTGGGAAGGGGGCTGGAGATGCTAGTTTTGGAAGGATTTTTTGCTTTTAACAAAAAAATTGTCCATCAAGATGAAAAAATTTCGAAGGTAAAGAAATATTTCTAAGGATAAATTTTATTACAAAAGTCGTTTGGGCAAATTATGGAGCAGAGCAAAAATTATAAACAAAAAATTTCCAAAAACCAAGAACTCCCCCCACAAAGAAAATATATATATATATCATCCTGAGACGCCTCTGGATTATTATTTCAGTTTAAATATAAAGTAATCACTAACAAGTCGTAACTATTATTGTAGTACGCAATATTTCTTTCTAAAAGAAGTAGAAAAAAGGCACAAAATAGCCCAATTGTTCCCAACTATGGAATTATTATCCAGCAATTGACGATAAATTTTCGCAGCTTAATAAAAGCTCATTCTTATTCATCCAATTAACGTTCACAGCAGTGATTAGTGTAAGTGAAGCAAAAAATTCGACTGCTTAAAACAAAATTTGTTTTACATTGCATTGTTAGTGCTTCTGCTCATGAATGACAGAGAGAAACACTGATGATTTCTTTGGCGAGTAATAAATGTACGTCTTTGTTGAAATGAAAGTATAATTGTATAATTCCTGACTACGGGCTTTGATAGATTTGGAGTGACATTTGTTTATATTTATTTTCACTAACCTAGTGCTTCATTATAATCCAAATGTTTTATATTTTAAACTTAAAAAAATTATAAATAATTAACAATAGAAATTCAACAAAATTAATACTAGACACTGTCTGCATTCCTCTCCACAAGCATCCATAAGGTTTAGTTGAAGGGGTTGGCATCAGAGATGTATGCGGCCCAAAGGATCAAAAAAAGAGTTTAATAGAACTTAAAAGAGTCTTGCAACGAAAGAGATGGGTTTCTTCAAATGATTGTGTAAAAATTGCATCTTTATCCTTAGAAGGCTCCTTCCGCATACTTTTTTTGATAGCTCTCTGGACAGTCTGGTGGGAAACCTTGAGATATTTTCGATGGATCATCATGTACTTTGAGGGATTGACCTGGGGTGTTTTATTTAACTCCTACGGCTCTAATTTGGCCTCTTTGACAGAGCCTTTCTTCCTTTTCAAAGTTTTGGACTTGGCGACGCCGTAGACGGGGTCTTGGAGATGCCCAACTACAAGGAGTGTACAAATGGAAATTCGTCAATCACGTTCATTTTGTCTACATATACGTAAGCAAAATATGATTAATTTCAATATATCGCCTTAATTAATTATGGAATTTGTCAATATATGGATTTCAATGCACTACCAGGTGTTATAATGCCATGAAAGGAAAGCTGTTATTCGCTCAAACATGTTTAGTAGCTTTCAGGATGATCATATCATTTTTGGTTTCCTTTATTTTTACATACCTGCAGGTCATGTTTTATACTACTCTAATTATTGATCTATGTACATATAATCTATTAGTGTAATATGGACCTATGTGTTCACGATATTTTACGTAATCAGAAGTAAATGGTTACATAAATGAGGCGTTGTTGCTTTGATTCAAACTTATTGATATTTTATTATTGAAATTTGATATCATGAATTGATTTTCTTGTACATCGATACTTATTTCATGCTTGAGAACAACTCCTATCACGACATCCCATAATAGAACTATAAAAGTACACAAAGTAATGCGAAACAAAGTTAGACATAGTTATGTACATACAAACACCGAATCATTTCCAAGAATAACGTAATAGCTTTAAATTCGTTTTAGGAGGAATATTTAATTGTGATGGCTGACCATGTAGACAACTTTCCCATACTTATAGTAGGGTGGCTGTTATTCTGCACTAACAAGACTTCTTTTTCTTTTCTTTTTTTTGTGTAGGGGCAATTTAAAAAAAAATTAACAATACGCTAACGATTCAATTAAATTTTTCCAATTTTGATAGAAATTCAGCTTCTGATATTATTTTAAAATGTTGTTGGACTATTAGTCATCTTGTCCTATATTTAAATACCTAAAGCAATCACTTATTAAATTTATATTGATAAATCATCCTGTTTCGACGAGTAGGTAGTTGATGTATATACAACGAAGGTATCTCAGTCAGCCCCGACAGTGGTGTACAAAACAGCTGTTATTACGTTATCAAATATTTTATTTCACGTTTTTATATTCTAAAGTCTAAGATAATTTAAGAATTATATCATTTGGATTCTCAAATTGGCATTTGAATAATTATTATAAATGAGAAGTTAAGTCTCATATCAAATCATTTGAAAAAATTCATACTTTTTCTCACAAAATAATACTGATAGATGAAAATATTTTTATTTTATTTTTAGTACCACTGTCTGTGCACCAAGATTTTTTTCTTTATCTTCATTGTATAGGGAAATTTTGTTTGATACTTAGAAATATAACATAAAAAAAGTAATATTCAAAATAATCATTTTTTAGTTTAATATATTTTTGATATTCAATCGGGAGTTTCATTTACACTTTTTGTCCAAAAACTACCCAAAATCATCAAAAATTGTTTTTGTAAAAGCTTTAAGGTCTTTTAGCATATATATTTAGATCCCTTAAAAAATGATATCCGAGCTCATCACATCTTAAAAGAAATATCAAAGCTTAAAATTCCGTCAGAAAACTGCTGAATTTTTGCCTGTTATCCTTCATCGCACATCACTGATCTCATGTTAAAAATAAGCTCTAGAAGATACTTTTAGATAAAAACTTTTGCACTTTTCCCTGCAATAATAACTTCAACAAAGATTTCTGATCAGCTCAAGGTATCCAGTAACATAGTTTATCTTGTGAAGCAACGGCTTGGCTGCAGTGAGAATGAAGAAAAAGCTTTCAAACGAAAAACTGGCATTGGGGGATCAACAAAAATTTTGTATTAAGCTAATGTGACCTTAACTACAGCCCTCACTGGAAACCACTTGAATTTACGCTATGACTGCATATACTGTCTTGGGCAGGCACCATCAACCTCCCGAATTTTGGCACCCTTAAGGCCTCTGATAATGAGCACTGGGTGGGGCATCATCACTTCCAAGGAGGTTGTATTGATAAGTAATTGTTCTCAAGGAGTGTGTAAAGAAAATGGAAAGGAATAAAGCTGTTGTAGATTTACTTTTTTGTTACAAATGTTATCCATGTATTTATTTATTGTAAATGTCTTTGTGAGTGTTTTTCCGGGATTTACGCCCAAACTAATAAATGGACTTTTCTGATTTTTTTAATGTAGGTTTTTAAGGCTAAGGAGATGGTGTATTAACCAATTTTTGACGCTCAAGGTCATAAAGGATTTTAAATAACACATTTCTAAAAACAAATTGTTTACTTACAAATTACTATTTTTTATAAAAAAAAAATGAAGATCCTCCATTTTTAAGAATAAATCTGGCCTAATGTTACGATATAGTTTTGATACTTTTATACAAAGAGCTTATACGGTTTAAGGAAGGAAAATATGAAATGAGTAAAATAAAGGATTGTTAACAACTTTTCATCTTAAAAAATTTATTCGCAAACTTTATCATCTCCTTTAAAAAAAAGCAAAAGAGTTCATAATTAATTTTAATTTATTAACGTCTCGGGCAACGGCGGGCAAACCTACTCAAGTTGAAACTATATTAGAAAAATGTCAAATTTCCATGAAATACACACTAACTTTAAGTTCTCAGAAAAAATTGTAAATATCAAATTTTTCCCCGGCTATTTTTTTAATAACGGGCAAAACATTAAGAAGCAAGGGCCGCCATGAAATATTAATTATATATTTGGACAGTGGAGTTTTTTGCAAAGTTAGCAAAATGGAAGGATGAGACAAGTAAAATTAAAACATTGATTTTTAAGTGTACCTAATGAATATGGTTCACTCAAATTTACATAAAGGTCAATATTTTAAAATTGGATTCCATAGACTTTGTTTGTTTGTACGTCATTCAAACCCAAAGTACATTTATAAATATCAATGGGGCGTTTTTAACGTTTTCCAAGGAAATGAGTCTATTTTAATTGGGGATATTAATAAGAGAAATTTACAATTTTAATCAAAGAAATATAATTTAAAAAATAAGTGAATACCATAAGGAACTTCAACTATGGTGTAGAAAACGGCGTTATATATATTTCAAAGCAATTTTTAATTGGTAAATAACAGTGAATTTTCTGTTCTATCAATCAACATTCAGGTCATTAATGTGAAGAGAAGGGCCAGAAAATTTTGTTAATTTAGATGTCAATGTTTGAAGGAAAATTGTCGAAATGTGGATAAAATAACTGAAATCGTTGTGTCTGACCGTCATGTAAGCAATGGTTTGATTGCCAAGAAGATAAACATTAAAGGAAAAATAATTATAAAAATAAATCTGTTAAAAATAATAAATTTATTTTTATTGCACCTATTATTTGATTAATTTAGAGACAATCGACTCTGTATTAATCGAATTAAAACATAACTTTCTTCAAAATAATACGTGAATGAAATTGTTTAATACGTTCATTGACTGAGGTTGAACTATTTTTATGTCAAAGAACAAGATATTATGAGATCATTTTATAAACAACTTACAATTTTACGTCATAGATAGAACTCTTTATAAGTCAAACATTATTAAGTAATCGGTTGTTTTTATTCAATATGAGAGTTGCAGTAACTTTTAAAATAGCAATATTAATGAGTGCCTAAATATAAGCTATCACGTTTATATTTAATGATGAACGCATACCATCAATTCAATTCCAAGAAACTCAAAATTACACTTACATCATGAATGGAATACCTGACGTAACAATGATCTCATCATCAATGCAGATAATATTTAGGGCGGCTTGTTTTTCAGCTTGTTTTTAATTCTGATTACAGCTAGTGCGGAAAAATTGTGTTAGGGTAGGAAAATAATCTATGCAATATTGCATTATTCTACAAGGTCATCTTCATGTATCACATATCAATAAAATTATCAAAAAAAGAAAAAAAAATAGTTAATACTACAAACACATTTTCGTTATTTTTAATGAAATAATTTTAGAGACATTTTTTAACCTACAAAAAGTGCTTCAAAAAAAAGGTTTATTATAAATTCTTATATGGAACAGCTAAAGAAAAAAGTAAAATAATTTGATTAAACAAAGATCGAAATTTTCTTCTATTTTTTTCTCTTTTTACTCTTTAGTGTAGCTTTAGAAAATAACTCTAATATGTTTTATAGGTTAGAATACCGTTTATCATAATAAATTGAGGCAAACTAATGATTAATACGATATTTGTATCTTAATTGTCTAAATAAAGCACTTTTGTATCCTTTCAAACTTTGAACATGATTTGCCACCTAAATATGACATTTTATGAAAATGAAATTTTGCATGGGGGGTTTTCTTACCATAAAATTTTTTCCCGAGACTAGCCGTAATCGAAATTTTAAAAAAGTAGAAAAACCCTGTCCTAATTTACATACACACGGTGTGAAAACTACATACACGACAACAAAGGTGCGCTCTCTTTGTGCAAACACAGACAGTTTGGCAGCTAGGTTTATTTTTGTTAGATAGCTTGTACAAATTTGCATCAGTTGAAAAAATTAAATCAATTGACAATTCGTTGTCCTAAATATTTGTAAAAGGCACAGAGTGCTCCTTAAAATCTGGGCCAGGAGGAAAAAATAACAATTTATAGACCAAGGTGAAGCCCTGGATTGACATTAATACCGATGGGAGGCCTTACATGTGGCAGAAGCACTCGGCTACCTGTCACACATAAAAAAAAAGTATCAAATTATTCCTAGAAAATTTATTTGATTTCATCTCATCAGAATTTTTACCTCCAAACTTACCAAATATAAATCTGATTGATTTTTATTCTGTGGGGTGCGATCGAACGACAAACCAACCAAACCCCCAGTAACATCAAAGACAAACTCATAAGTCAGCTGAAGAAGGAATTCTAGGATTTGCCAAAGAACCAACTGACAAAGGTATGTTATTTTATTGAATAAAGTAAATTTGAATCCATCAAGCTTTCAGAATCTATTTTATTTATTTAATCTCATTACTGGTTGGAGAGAAAATTACGTATGCAAAAATAAAAATATTTCGCCATAGATAGCTTGCGCACCTTGTACATATATTGGCATAAACAACAGGAAAGGAAATATAATATTTGCTAATTCCTGGACAAAGAACCATGTACTAACAAAAGTGAATAAGTTACAAAAGCTACATGATTCATAAGATTAGATGAGGATTAGTCATGGATGGTTTGTATAAAGTTATGGCGTTTGAGCTTCTTAATAATAAACAGATCCCACCGAATCATTTTTTACAAAGATTTTCTATCTTCAAACTTCTTTAATGACTTTTAAAAAAATAAACATATACATATATTTAAAAAAAATCTCTAAACCATTTGATAGGGGCTCATTATCTCTTTAGATTAGTATTTTATTATTTGATAATAATAGAAAAATAGGTATTTAATATTTTTTTTTAGATACCTCACGCCCAATTCATTCAAACTTGGAGTCATAGTTAGAATAATCAAGTTTATGATCTTTGAAAACAAAGAGGATTTTTGTTTTTGCAAACAATAGATATGTGGGGAAAATATATTATGGTCTTTTTTTATGAAAAAGATTCGACGTACATTTGACTTGATTGAACTCCTTAAGCAAATTAGACTGAATATAAAAGTGGACTTGGGGGAAAATATAACCTATGGCAATTAGAAAATTATATAACAAATAGGCTGGAAAGTACTAGGCTCTCAAATAGATATAACTATTTTTATGAATTCACCTCAATTTTCAGAAAATACCAACCTCCAAAAGATAGCAGTCAAAATTTCATGACAATTTGTTCTTACCGGTTGGTCCATTGAAATCTAAACGCTTCCTAATTCTATAATTAATTAAGGTTGAGTGATGTAAGTTAGTTCTTATTTCGAAATATTTAAGCATAAACAATTTTTTTATAAAACAAAACAAACCTGAGTTCATTAGCTTAGGTAAAAGTCAAGCAAATGATACTTGAACGTGATAGAAGAATTTCCATTAGAGCACTCCAAGAGTTGGACGTCTCCAAGACTAGTATCTACGCGGTCAGCAAGTCTGAAAGAATTCTGTCAAAAAAGGCCAAGCTGGAATTAAAGAAACCAGCCCAGGCCAATCCTCTCAAGCTCATGATAGTCCATACTAAATATCTCGGGGTTTCACAACCAGACTCTCCATAAAACTATAGAAAAAGTGGATGGAAAGAGCCTTTTGACTGTGAAGAAGCCACTTTTAACACAAACATTGAGAGAAACCCATCTCCTCCATTGCAAGATTTTTTTTCTTTTCTCTTTTACTGTTCTTTAAATTGGTTATGTTGAGTTGCACTGCTTAAGTAAAAGTAAACATTATAGTATAACCATTCCTCCATCTAACCTAGGAATCTTTTGGTGAAATCCATATACATGAAGTATATTTCTTTCTCTAGGAATCCCCGGGGCGCGAACGTAGACATATGACTCTTTTGAATGAACCTTTTGAGTTATATTGAACTCTTTTTTGACTCTTTTGGCCAAATACATCCGTTATGCCAACCCTTTAACTAAACCTTTTTTGATGCATCTCAAGGAGCAGGCCTGCAGTGTCTGTCATCCAAACACCAAGACTTCCAAAATTAATGTTAGCCAGTTTAGGGGCGTCATAACATAGGACTACATCTGCGACCGGTGACAGACCTTCAACCGCCGCCTAGAAGCCAACATTGCCGCTAATGTTTGCAACATAATGATTAAGTGAGCTCAGACACAAGTCTAGCTATAGTATTAATTTTGTTGAAATTCTATTTACAAAACAACGATTCAAAAATAATTTCATTTTATAACTATACAGTACTTTTTTGATCGGAAAAATACTGTAGAAGCTAAGTAACGGTTTGGAAAGGGTTATGGGAACTTTGCTCCATAAAGCCATTTTTTAAGGAAGCAAAACGTATTTGATGTTATGCATGGGACTTTTCAGACTATTTGTTAGTTTGATAAAACCATTATTGGATCCGACTACATATTACAAATCTTTTCCCTTTAATAAATCTTACGTAAGATTTTTTCATGTAAAAACTTTCAAGGTCTTATTATTAATTAAATAAACATGCATCAAATTTTATTATGTACAAAAATAAAACAGATACAAAAAAGACCCTAGTTTATGAATACATAAATAACAAATAATCATAAAATTATGAATATTCAAATTGCAAAAGGTATTTTATTTAAAATAAAATATAAGGTCAATATATGTTTGTTTGTTAAATACATATGGATCTCGAATTTGCAATCCTCCCTTAGAGAACATCCTTTTTTTTTTGCGTAATTAATGAACTGGGATGAAAAGTTAAATTGTAAGCGAATTTTACTTCATAATATATAGTTTTCAATATTTTGCTTGATTTAATGGCACGGAGAAAAATTGCGTAATTTTTTAAAATTAATCGTAACAACAATGGTTAAGGGAATCAACAATTTGTGTTTTTATTTTAAAAACCTTTTAAATTCATTTTTGATAAAAACATATACTAAGTATTAGTCACTTTTAACAAAGTTTAGATACTAAAAAAGTAATAATGAATTTTGATGACGTTGAGTGTGATTAATATCATAATAGCTGATATAATATTTGTAACAACTCATATTCCTTGAAATGAAAAAAAAAAAAATAACAAAAGCACAAAAACAACTGAAAAGTAAACAAATTCTCTGAATTTTGATTAAATATTCCTTGAGATAAAATTGATTTTAAATATATTTGAAGCAATTTTATAAAATTTGGCGTTCATAAAATTCCAGGTCACTAACAAAAAACTCCAAAATATACTTCATAAGTCCTTACTTTTGTATATTGCAACATTTCTGCTAAATAGAAAGACAAAAAAGGCTGTTCAGCTTTTTTGGCTATGTAGCATGTGAACAATGAAGCTCATTCGTTACTTAGTCAATGGAATATGAACAAACTAATAAATATATATATTATCTGCAAGTTGAGTGACAATATTTAGTTTGGAAGTAGATCATTAATATTAAATATAAAAGTAATTTCGTATTTCTCGTTCCTTTTTTTAACAAAATATAACTTGTTCATTATTGGTCAGTTTAAATCGAGCCATAAATTGTTGTAAGGTGTGAGTGTATCCTCCATATGTTTTTTAGGATATTGCGCTAGGCCAGTTCAGTTGTGAATTATCGTGCGTTGCGTATGGAGGTCTCAAAGGAAGAAATATACCATATTTTACATTTTTACTATCTGAAAGGAAAAAAAGCGTCGAAAGGGAACAAGAAAATTTTCGATGTATATGGCCGATATTTTCATTTTGAACACTTATGATTGGAGCACAATTTTTTTCCCCTCAATTATGCCTTCTACTGTGGAAAACTTGACTGAGTGAAGTGGGTGATCGAACATAAGCGGCGAACATTGGCTAATAGGAGACAAAAATACATGATTAAGACAACGACAGGCTGCACACATCATTGATTACGCACTATAAGCTCTGGGCATTATAAAGATGAATTCTTGTGGGCAACAAGTAATCAAACATAACGGGGGCATACTTATCTTAAATGGGGTGATTTGTAGCACTTGAAATTAATGGAAAAATACAAAATTACATTTTTCTTAATCTATTATTAAAAAGGATACTCTATTTTAATTTATCTACCTTATACCCCAAAAACAATTTAGATTTTGAATTTATTTATAATAAATTTATGTAATAATATTATAATTCAGAGAGTTATTCTATTTTACCACTAGACGACGCCCTTTTCGAACGTTTTATAAACTAATATATGGAAACAGAGCTATACTTCATTCTTCACATCTATGGACTTATAATTATTCAGAGTTTGACAAAAAATCATCTAACATAACAATTTATCGTTCAATACACTGAAATTGGGGGAAAATGTAGAAATATCAACAGAAGACCATAAAATACAATACAAATATTTCATGCTTTGATTATAAATATCATTTGACAAATTCAGAAATATATTTTTGAATTTTTCAACAAGTATTTTTTGTACAATATATATCTTGTCATTTATTTGCAGTGTTTTTTCATATTGAAAACAGCATAGTAAACATACATATCCTTAGATATTCTAATGATGGAGATATTGGTTTTCGTTGAGGAAGTTATAAGCAACGAAATTATATCTTGTAAGCATTTTTCTATTATGTATTCTTTTGAAAACTAAAAAATAGTTATCAATGAAAACAAAACATAACAACTTGATTATAATCAAGAATTAATAATTTATTTTCCAAAAACATTAAGATAGCCTCTTTTAAAAAGCGAGTTATACGCATTTTCAATAATTATTTCGTCATATACCTATCAATCAACCCATTAAAATGATAACTTTATAAAAAACCAAGATACACGAAGACAATTTTTTGAGATATTAGCAAAAAAATGTTTCATAACTATATCAAATTAAAATTATTTTAGTTTTGGAAATGACATGTTAACAAAAGAAGAGAGTGAAAATAAATTTAAAAACTTTATCATTTTGTAAGTATATCAATCCAAAATATATATGCGATGCGTCAATAAAGAAAAAATCTTGAATAAAAATAAGGATAAGGAGAAAATTCGAATATATTTTTTTACTTTTTATGTGCAAGCAGGTCAATATTTCCTTGACATATTTGAGTCAATAATAGGTTTTGTTTTCAAATTGGTAAAATAATTTACAATACTTAATTTTAAATTTAGTTTAAAACAAAGTTTTATTTAAGATACTTATATTGGCCTCAAATAAAATTTGTCAATTTATCATTTTTATATTGTGCCGATCAATATTGAATACATTAAGTGTAATTTTAAAAAGACAATTTGTCAATATGAATAATTTATTGATATAAATTGAAGATAATTCTGATAAAAATATGAATGTAATCCAAACTTATATTTGATAAAAATATTTCTAGCTTGCCTTTGTGTATCTTTATGTATATGGGACAAATTTTAAAAAAAAGTTACTATTTATAAAAAAAACATTCTTTCAACCTCAGCCCCACCCCACCAAATGCCCTTCAAGACGCCGCCATTACATAATTTGACTATTTCATATGCACACACAAAATTTGGTCATAATTGGTGACTTAAACAAATTCGGTCTGGCTATTTTATATAAAAATCGCTGTGTATCGGCCTTATTTAAAATTTTATCTAGTTTCATTTTATAGATGAACTGTTTATATTATCCTGAGTGTTTCCAAATTTTGAACATCCGTACAAAAACCTCATACAAAATTTAAAATGTTCAAATGATGAAAACGTCTACAATAGTAGATATACAAAGTTCAAAATTTTGTCTCACCTATATGACCGTGAACATTGGTAAAATGACGTCATGCAATGTTAAACTTGATCTAACAATGATGGATATACAAAATAAGACATTTGAGACAGAAAAAATTTGTCCATGGTCTGATACTACGTTCTCAACTAAACTATCAACCCAAATCGGTCCATATTAAATCATTTATACCAAAGCAAAGAAAATCGGTCTGTGACATATTATCAACTCTAATACTTACAAATAAATAGTGTTGTGACCGTCCTTATATATATAGTTCAGTCTCAATCGGGTTCAGTTCAATCCTGCATATATGTTTTTAAAATATGTAAAGTTTTAGTCCTGGAGTTCAGTTCTAGTATTGAGGATTGGTCCTTACGACTGCACTGGACCAAATGAATAAGGACTGGCAAAACAATATATGTAGATACAAAAGAGTGGATATACGACTTTTTGTGAGCAAAAGTATTTTTTTTTTATAAAAATTTATTTAAGTGTATTTATATTTTATTATTTCAAAGGATGTCTGCAATGAAGTTGAATTTATTTTGAACGATATCATACTAATCTTTTTTTAAAGTTTGGAAGTATCATGTTACTAACCTTTTAAGTTACGTCCTTTATACTCCGTCAATTGTACTTTAAAAAAAAGTAAGTTTTTGAGAATTCTTTCCTTCATTTAATGCGATGTAATCAACAGAAAATAATCCTCTCTTTTTTTCAAAATAGGATTTGTGAAGGCTCAACGTTAAATTTTGTATGCATCTAGAATCTTTTTGGTTTTTGGACCACCCTTTTGGCATTAGGTGTTTTTTTTTTGAGCAAACAAATGTACTTTTATATATATTTGGCTCGTCAACAAAAAAAAATTACTCTAATATTACAAATATTAGTATTGTTACTAATACAGGCTCATCTGTCTAAAATGCAACTGTTTTTGTAAATAACAAAAAGCGTTTTATTTTAAAAAATATTATTATATTTTGGAAAATTTAATTCATAAATACGATCTAGGGACTTGACAAGGATAAATGGTTTTTTTTTTTTTTTGTTCATAACTGTTTTTTATTTATTTACTTTATAGAACAGAGTTTCTATAACACTTTTCCACCCATTTCTTAGCTAGAATGGTATTTATTTAATACCAAGGAGCAATATAAAATTAAAAAACGGAATTGTTCTTGATCCATTGTTTTGGAGATAACAAAAGCAGCATCACACTTAGGACAAAAACTCACAAAGTAAAGGACACATTGATATTAAATTTGACAGCTGTCTTTTAAAGGTTATTACTAACTGAAAATGAGGTGAATAAATAATAAAAAAGCGCCATCTGTATGAGCTGCGGTGGATTTTTCATCCATGTGCCACATACTAGCGAATATTTCATAGACATAGTTGAGTCTTTTCTACACTCTGTTTTCAAATTTTAGGTTTTTTAAGGGTGCCCAATAGTTTTATCTACAGATTAAAAGCTTTTTATGATTTGAGAGCCATATATTAGATCCGATGTGACCTTTCAATTAAAGTCTATAATTTTGTTATTTTTTATTCTGACGATCAGTTTGAGCTACTTAATCTGAATTTGCAGTTCGCATTGGAACAAAATAAATGTCCCGCCGGTTAGTAAAAATAAAAGAAACAGTAAATAGAGTGGATCACTTTTACAATATAAATAATGTTTAGAATGATAAAAACAAACCCTACACTGTAAATAGTAAGGAACTATAGATGAAATTACTTTGATGTCGATCCTCAATTGTACTCCAAGGCTAACAAAATATTAAACCTATGAAACCCCTCTTCGTTACTCTTTCTCTTTCATGAGAGTAGACACAATAGTTACTACTTTACATTTAGATGTTATTTCTTCAAGAATAGAAGAATAATGACAACAGCTTTGGACAATAAAAAATCCTCTTCATATTATCAACTAGAAAAAGCCTCCACCACTTTCTTGGACATGTTTTATACATCTCTAATGATACATCATTAAGTCTGCTCGATTTTTTTTTTTTGACAAAAATATTATCAATATACAAAATAAAATGTAAATCGCTTTAGCAAAGTAAATTATTTATGTTTTCTGTCTTCAATGTAGCTGTTTTCATACACAGTTATTTAAATCAAAATTATAACAATTAATTAATTTTATGATGTGTCTAATATGCAATTTGTGCATAATTGACTAGGCGTTTACCCTTTCTTTTATTCGAAAATAAAGTCTTAGGGACTCAGAGTCTTTATAAGTAGATACGTAATACGTATGTAACGCCCGAATAACTATTCATTTACATTTCAAGTTCAAGATGCTTCAAGTTTTGAAATATATTATGACTATAACATATACGGGGTGCAAATTAAAAATAGTGTGTTGCAAGAAGTGTGTTTAGACGGGGTTTTTTTTCATAATTATACGGGTTGATTAATAAAAATGAAATAAAATCTGAGATATATTTTTTTAAGAAAATTGTTTGAAAATAGAGCCATAAGAAAACAAACAAATAAAGATTAATGCTACATTGATTCCCAAATTCTTTGAAGAGAAGCTATTGATCTCTTCGGAGTTGGAATTCGAATTGAGGAGCGTGTTTGCTCCAAAAATAATGTTTATTTAATGTAAAGGAGATGATGATTTAAAAATTGATCGCAGATGGTGTTGTGTCGGTCCTTATTTAGAATATTGTAGAACGATCCAGTTGAGTCAGGTTAGATACAGTCTAGCCCCACTTTTCTGTCCTTAAAGAAAGTAAAATCGATTCCTTTTGATGTCATTCATTGTGCTTTTTCTGATTCATTTTAACATGGTCCAAAAATTATCAACACCTTTAAATAATTAATTAGATATAAGAAAGGTTATTATATATATACTATTAGGGGCGCCTGCGTTGCAGGGCTAAATAGAAAAAGAATAGAAACAAAGAATGGAGCTAGAAGAAAAGACTAAGGGAGAAGGATGTAGAAAAAGACAGAGGAAGAAGAAAGGAGGGAAGAGACAGAGAGAAGGAACAATATAGAAAAAGAGAAGGAAATAGATCTTAATTACTTTGAAGGTTAAAAAATATCATAGCAACAGCCTTGATTATTTTATGCCTATACTTTCTAAATTTAAGACTGATCTTTCGACCATTTTGGATTTTGTTTGAAATTACACAAAAACAGACTTATAAATACTTATATAGTAAATATAAAATATGATAAAAATCTGATATAATTTATTTGGCATTATAAGCTATGGTTAGTTTTAGGAAAAATTCCAAGGACCAACATTTAAGGACCCGTCGTAAGACTGGACTGGGGCAAATAAATAGGAACCCACTCAACGCTATCCACAACACATGTTCTAATAAAGGATCTTTTTTGATACTTTAATCCTTTTGTATTGTAACGGGGCCCGTATCATCAGATTTAAAGCTGTTGGACTATTTTTGGAGGGGCACTTACCAAAAATAGCTCAAGAATCAGGTGAATGCTTCTCCCAACCTTAACTTGATTAATTCAGTCATAACAAGAGAGTGGAACTTCTCTGAGGATGAAAAAATGAACAAGGTCTGTTTCCGACACAGTGTTGAAAATGTGATTGAGACAGGTGCTCCTTTATCTAACTTTGAAAATTCATTAGTTTATTTTGGGAAAATACTTATGGTTTAATTTTTCATTTTTGTCGTGCACCCTGTATGTCAGAAAAATAAACTGTAGTTTGACTTACTATATTATATAGTAATTATACAACTAGGTATTTAGAAAAAGCCACACTCCCTAATAGGAATCACCCTCATTTATTTCTTGTAGCTTTTTTTGTCATTTTAAAAAATGTATAAAAAAGTTAGAACCTTAATATACTTTTAAAGTTATACTCCATGACTATCCTCAAAAATCAATTGAAGGCCAAACAAAAAATGATGTCAAAAATACTTTTGACAGTTTATTTTTATTATTTAATTTTTCATATTTTTTTCCTCTTTTTTTTCTTCAAAGAGATATCTTGTTGACTTCATACCACCAATGTTATAAGCACAATCATATATTGAATGCATTCATTATGCTTGCAAAGGGATTCAACAACAAAACAATCTTAATTATTACATAAGATGGCAACCTGATAAATTACATGAGTAATTTATAAGCTACAAAGTATGTAAATTATTAATAATAATCTATCCCAGTTCTTAGAAATATGGTTATATACATTTAAAAATGTACGTAACCTGTATACTAAACATTAATAAAATAATTACTAAAAATAGGTTTGCAAAAAATATCATTATTACACTATTCATGAAGTACCATTTTTTGCGTCAAATGATGTCATGATCTTTTGTTATTTCATTATAAATGTTATAATACAGTTTTACACTTCGATATTATTATCATATTAACTAAAACTATTAATGATTTGATTATTCATTTTAAAACAATACAGTAATAAATAATAAATATATCCGTAATGAATATATAATTCTGATAAAACATGCAGTTATATAATTGAACGCCTTCCACGGCGAAATACTGAAATCTTTGGACATATGTATTTGCCCACTCCCTTTGAGCTATAGTAGATATATCAGCCAATTTTCGTGTGGTATTGCAAACAGGCTAGCGGATTTGAAGTCGGAAAATTTGAACTGACTACCTTTTCAGCTACAAAAAATTTAATAATTTATTTAAATAAAACTTATTAACATTCGAATTAATTGATTGTTTGTAAAGTTTTTTTTTCTAAATGATTATAAATTATAGATATTAAGTACTAATTATTGTATGAACCTCAAAGTTAACTCATTTATAACTTTACTTCAGAAACATGCTCTATAGTCTATGCAGTCACAATTCCCGAACATCTCTTAAGTCTAAATTATTAAGTTGCGTAGAAGATAGCAACTCGCCATGCTATTTCATAACTTAGTCTTGTGAATGTTATCAGTGTAAAGTGTAATGTTGTTACCGGGTCATGAGTGCATAAATCAAATTCAGAAACTGATGAATAAGTTGAGAGTTGTGCCTCAGGAAGATTTGACACGCTAACCTTTTGAACTACATCATGAACTGAGGTGAAGATAGGAAAATGTTGAAGGATCATAATTGTCAAGTGTGAACTACTTAACTAGCTGATATCATCAAAATGATGCGTTGAAATAAAAATTATAAAGATACAAGTAATTTATGTTATGTTTCCGTTTTGGTCCTCCATCATGTAGTGCTAAATTTATTAAATCTTACAAACTTTCCTTAATGCAGAAATCGAAACAAAGTCGTAATATCAGAAGATACTGAGACAACTCTGGGGCAACTCTTCCCAATTTTGGAATTATTATTCAACTTACTATAATACCTGATATTACCCAGAGTATTAGACGTCGGCTTAGGAATAAATTTTGCTTTTATGATAAAAAAAATAACTCCTAAATAAATCTTAAGTGTTATTATATGTTTTTCATAATTTCGCTCACACATAACTACTCAATCCTTATATCCTTTTATATGGCTTGTTGTCTCTTATAATAATAAGAGCTGGAGATTACTTTTTTACAAATAATGAGTATTTTAGTTCCAGAGAGTTTATTATACAAACACAAATCTACATACAAAACTTCTGCGAGAGTAAATGAAGATTGAGTTATTAAAATTAGTTCATATTTCAAAATATTAAAGCATAAACAATTAGTTACAAAACTAAAGAAATCTGAGTTCTATAACTTACGTATAGGTCAAGAAAATGTCACTTGAACGTGATGGACAAGTTTCCATTTGCAAACTCCAAGCATCTCTCTGTTGTAAGACGCTTATGAATTAGTCTTTTGAGTTCTTTTGTACACTTTTTCACACTTTTATTCTGCAGTACCGTCATCCAAACTCAGAGGCTCTCATAGCCATTGTCAGCCAACAGTAGGACGCCATTACAGAGAAATTCATCTGCAGCCCGTGCCAGGCCTTCTGACACCACTTGGAAGCCATCATGGCCACTTTGAGTGACTACATTAATTGTTAAAAGAACTCAGGCAAACCTATTTATGATATTAATTTCGTTGAAATTCTATTTTGTTATTAATAAATTATATCCTTTTGAAATAACCACTCAGTATGATATAAAAAGTGAGCAATAACAAAAAGGAACAGAAACACCCCTCTTTGTAGACATGCAAACACCTTTAATATTTAATTAATCCGGCAATATTCTTATCTCTTAGAACAAAATATGTATATGACATACATAGATCTTGGATCACCATATATGAGTGTATTCTGTATACACGCTCAATTCTATATGCACACGCCTACAAAAGTTCTTTAATATGACTACATTTGTACTACTAAGATAAAAATATATTAACGATATACAATGGGGAGCACCCTGTTAATGTTCTATATGCAGACAGACACACTTTACTTTATTATAATAGATATTTGCAAAGTATTATTCACAGCTTAACGAGAGCGATTCAAATTCAATCAATCAACATTCAAAGCACTGTGTAGAGGATAAGAAGCAGAAAAAAGTACATCAGTCAACAGAATACAGTATAAGTTGTTGTATTAGTAGGTATTACACTGATCAAAGTGAATTTTGTCTTTGTAGCCTTTAGTATAGTCTAAATATTGTCAAGCAACAAAAAATGTTTGTTTAAGGCAGAGAAATCATGTAAACATTCGTTTTGTCTTGTCTGGTAATTGCCTTGAAATAATATTCCTATTTATGGTAATAATAAGTCAAATTCTACTTTTTTAATCAGTAAAGATATTTACATTGATGGTACGTCAACATAAAAACAATCTTTAACTTAAACACAGAAAAAAAACCAAATTTTTTTAAACTTCATATATATGTACATACAGCCAATATTTTATAGACATATTACAATCAATTATAAGGTTGATAATACATTTGTAGGATGAGTTAAGATAACTAAACATTTAAACTATGCTTATAAATTTTTATTGGATTAAGGAGAGTTTTATTGGCCCCAATATGTACATTCAAATAAAATCTATCAGTTCACCATTTTTATATTGTGAATTCCAATTATGGCTGCTTTAAGTGTAATTTCCGGCACTGAAAAAGAGTTAATACGATTAACATGTTGATAGAATTGACGATAATTCATTATTACAAATTTAATCCACACGCTATTTTGAGAAATCTCATCCTAGTTTGCGCTTGAGTTGACGGACCTTACATATAATTCGACTCATTTTTACTTCTTGAATAAAATTATTTATTGAATGATATGTATTTTGATACTTTTACTCTTAATATATTATTTTATTTGAATGGCAGATAAATTAATGCTCCATAAACAAAAATAAGTCAACTTCTCTTCTTCTTCTTTTTTTTTGTTCTTACACTTAAATACCAAAGCAGCTACATAAAATTAAAACATATATAAACATTTTAGCTAATAATTTAAGCTTTGGGGTAAGATTACATCGAAATATAACTAAAATTTACAAAAAATACGTACACAAAACTGATAAAAGTAATATTATCTTAGGTAAAAAATTCGGCATTTTCAATAAATTGATGAAAATACAAAAGACAAAAATCTCAAATTTAAATTGTCTTAAAATCCTTTTTAAAATCATTAAATGGTGCCTTGTAGTTGTCATAAAGTACTAAATTTTTTCTACAGCCAAAGTCCATGAAATTTTCCCTAGAGACAGAACTTAGATGTAAAGTGCCGCAATAACAATTGTTCTCAGCTCCCAAGGATGTAATCCATCATTATTTGTTATTTTGTTTGCTATTAAAAGTTTAGAGTTTATTAAAGCCAAATCTAAAGCTTGGTTTGTAATGAGACTCCTCTGTTCGTTTTGGAAATCCCAAAAAGCCATAACTTTGGCGACGTTAGTATTAATATGTTCTAATCCTTTTATATTTAGTTGTACTAAGAATTTTAAAATGCCCACAGCGGAACAATCCACGAAAGCATGTAGAAGTTTTAAGACAATGGTATAAACAACTTAATTAATCATGTGGTGATTTGAAATTGAGCAATAAACTTAGTGTCATCTGTTATTCCTATCGGAGAATTTAATATCCTCTTTCTCCAGTTTTCCGGGAGCCCTTGATATTTTCATCAAAAAAAAATCTTACATCTGATGATTTATGATTCTTTTAAGATGCAAAGGGCAAGGTATAATGTGGGAATTTGCTGCTATTGTAAGGGGAAACGTAAATCTTCCGTCTCCAAATGGTACAAAATTATTCATATCATTCTTTTTTAATTGTGAAGATTAATTTTGGCTACTTTAAGTAATTTTGTGGCACTTTTCATGAGTTCATAATAATAATTGTTGATAGAAAAGTACAATAATTCGTATAAGAATATAAAATTAATCACAATCAATTTTCAAATAAATTTTACCGTTTTTTTTTAAATATATCTAATTATTTTCAATTATCTTCTTTCTTTTTTGTAAACTCTTATTTTAGTATTAATAATAAAGTCATTGTGTACTTTTAGATACATTAATGGATCTATAACTTGTACCCAACGTAATAAATAAGTATACATAACTGTTAGAATCCGTTTTGGACCCTAAAAATACATTAAATATATGTTAGAATGACCCTTTAGTGACCTTTTGGTCGGCCAATACTTACATACACTCACAGTGAGGTAGACCATAAGTATATATATAACCATGCATACATAAATTATGACTCTTCTGCTGCTAGAGAAGGGAATTAATTGTTTGTTAAGGCCTTTTGTCTCTTTGTAATTTATTGATAAGCAATTTGCTGTTGACCCTTGGTTCCACTATGTACATATTATCATCATTTCATTTGTTCCTATACCCACCTATCTTAGGGTTGAGACTCTGTCCAAGTTCGAATTAATTTTGGCTTGGTCTTATTATATTTTTTCTAAGTCGATTTGGACCGATATTTCGGTCAAGACTGCAATCCCTGGCCCTGGACCAAAATTTAATCGTTTTCAGATCGTGGTGGACTTATTTTCTCCTCGAACCGCCTAATTTATGAGTTGGACAAATACGATTTATGGAACACATTTAACTTCATACGAAGTTATTGTTCTAATATTCACTATTTTGAAGGACATATGAGGTCATCAATAACTCATAGATCGAATTGGTATTGACTGAATTTTTCGTTGATACCGATTTAGACCTAAATTATTTGAATAGCGGCGTACATAAGCGGTTGGCTGGTGATGCTGTATCCTCCATAAATTAAGGAATTTTGGCTTTTTAATATGATATTTTTTCGTTATTCGACCCAAAAAATTTAATATTTAATGTTTCTCAAAAAATATATTTTTGAGAATAGCCCTAAATTTCGAAAAAAATTTCAAAAAATTCTGAATCGTAATTTTTTTCCTGTAAAATTTAATAACTTGAGAGTGTTGATGGATTTTGAACCTTTTTTCCAAAAAATTTAATATTTGTAAATTAATTTTTCTTTCTTATAATCCAAATTATTAAATTTTTTGTTAAAATTTATAGATTTTTGAAATTTTATTTTAAAAAGTTTGATCTTAGAAAATATATTTTGTAAAAATTCAATTTCCACAAATATTAATTTTTCTAATTTTTTTCCAAAATAATTTAATTTTTTGTGAATAGCTATAGATTTTTGAAATTTTTTTCAAAAAAATTTAATTTACTGTGAGTTTTGATGGATTTTTGAAATTTTTTTTCAAAAAATCTTATCTTAGGAATTCAGTTTTATTTTATTTTTTCGAACAATTTAAGTTTTTGTCAATAGATTTTTGAAATTATTTTCCAAAAATTCAATATTTTAAATTTTTGTAAATAGCTATCGATTTGTGAATTTTTTTTCAAAAATTAAAAGAAACAAATCCTTTCCGAAAATATTATCTTGCTGAGACCCTTGTTGAATGAAATAAATATTTTGGTATACTAAAATTCATCAGACACATTCTCAGACCGGTATATGATTTTCATACCCAAACCTAACTCAAGTATGTATGAATGGGATGGAAAGAGAGAGAGATAAATATGGGGCTTTAAAAAAGTATATGCCTACTTCCCATGCCGCCTCATATTAAATACAAATATTAATAATAGATGTGCCCATAATAAATTATTATGAATGTTATATGTATACTTAAATGGGTAAAATATAATTATTCATTATATTTTTACTAGGGTGTTTCGTTCATTAATAACTATTTGCACGCTTTGACCTTAATTAAGGAACCATATCCTCGTTTACCATCTTCTTTGAAGTTCATTTCATACATTAAATATTACTCATAATTTAATAAACATATTTGAGTCAATTAAAGGCTTAATTTTCCAATTTGTTCGATGAATTAAGATGACCAAAAGTTTAGGAATTTAAAACCTAACATTTATTAAACTTAACTTCAATATGAGCTTTCAAATAATATCTGCAAATTTCTTATTGTTAAAACCTTGAAAATTAAATTTGTCTTCTTTAAGAGTAATTTGCAGCCCCTCCAAATATTTAAAAAGAATAATTGGTTGAAAAAAAAATATAATTTTGCGTCGAAGAATAAAAACATAATCCACTATTAATTTTGAAAAAAAATCATTCTAGCTTGATTTGGTTTTAACAGGTCATATATTTGTATGTATATGTGGGGAAACGTCCTTATTATAATGTAAGTCCAAGTCGAGTCATTCAAATATCATTTGACAACTTCTTATTATTTTATTAAGACAATCAATTTTGGCTACTTAAAATGCAATTTCAGACCTACCCAAAGGGTTAATAAAAATGAAAGGTTGAAATAAATTGAAAATAATTTTCTTTCTAACAGAAGTGGGAATATTTGGTACAGTCATTAGTGCTTCATACATACCGGGTGATCCATTGAAATCTGAACCCTTTCTAATTAAATAATTAATAAGGGTTGAGGAATTGAAATTAATTCCTAATTCGATATATTAAAGCATAATCAATTAATTACAATACAAAAAAAAGTGACGTACAAGTCGATAAAATGGCAGTTGATTGTGATGGAAGAATTTCCATTTACGCAATCAAAGTAGTTGGGTGTCTTCAGGACCACCGTCTACACCATCTGCAAGGACGAAACGTTAGAAAGGAAGATGTGTTCTGTCAAAAAGGGCAATATGGACCCGAAGAAGATAAAGAAAACAGCCCAGACCAATCCCCTTAAGTTCATAAGGGACTATGCAAGACATCTTGAAGTTTCAGACCAAACTGTCCAGAGAGCTATAAAAAAGTGGGTAAAAAGAGCCTTGTGAGGTTGTAGAGGTCATAAAGTTTCTGTCATCCAAACACCAAGACTCTCACAGCCACTATCAGCTAGTTCTGGGACGCCATGAAAGAAGACTGCGCTCATAGCGGGTGCCATGCCCTCCCCCACCGCCTGGAAGTCATCATTGCCACCAAGGGAGACAACTTTATTGATTAAGAAAGCTCAGATATACATCTATTTTTAGTATTAATTTTGTTAAAATTCTATAGATAATTAATAAATTATATCTTGTTGAAGTTTAAAATTCAATGTGTTCAGATTTTAATTAATCAACGTATTGACAAAAAAATATACAAAATTGTCAAGAATATAGCGTGGATTGGCCCAAATTCTGAATTTACATAATCTTGGAGCTTGGCTTATACACAAAAGTAACTTTTTTTTTGTAATAAACGTCAAAAGTTCAGACAATGTTTCATCATAAAATAATAGTATTATAGTACTTATACTATATCCTATATGTAAGATTTTGATCCACTAAAGATTCTTATTTGACAGAGCTTTTATAAAATGATAAAATATAGAAAAATTGAAATATAAACTAAATTCATAGAGAATAAAAAGATTTCCTTGCGCTTAGGGTTATTTATTTGATATATCTTTTCAAACATTTAAACTACTAGTATAATATTAAAAGTGCAAACCCAAATAGTTAAGTTAGTATAATAATATCTGTATATGTATTAATTTTATAAAATTAATTTGTGAAAATTAGCTTAATAATACTCGTCACAAATGGACTTGACCTTTGGACAATTAATGAGTCTAAAATAAAAATATTTATTTGACTTTATCAATAATATATTTTTGGTATGACTCACATACTATGTTCAAGGTCTGTAATTTGTGTAATCATTGTTATTTTGATATAATTAAAATTGTTTTAATAACATAACTAAGAAGGCAATAACTCATTTTTTTTTTTTTTCATATTATTTCAATTTTGGATAAGTATGATTTTTTCATTATGAATCTTTCCTTGAAGAATATAGATTTGATCAGAGTAGTACTTGTAAACTTTTTCACTGGCTCCCTATACCTTCAAATAGTTTTTTGGTGTCTACATTCCTTTCCTTATTCAAGCAAAATGAATTTCGACTTTTTTCACCGGAGGGCTGCTCGAAGGAAAATTGACTGCAATTATATTTATAGCGACTAATTTATCAATCTATCATATGTATAGTTGGCTGGGTCAACTATAAGCATCAATTGTCCCATTTGCTTCCAAATTGCACCCTACACACAATTGTGTAGGATAAACATTGGAACTCAAAACAGGTGCAAAACTAACGCTGGTACATCAAAGAACCCCCTATAGAATCCCAAACACTACAGATCAACGGGTTGTGCCGTATAAAATTGGGACTTCGAGACAAATTAAAAGCACATCTGGCGTTTCAAGAAACATCAAGGACACCTTCTAATTCCCTATACTTTTTTACAATGTCAATTTCGACGGCATTTTTCTAAGCAGGTAAGAAAAAGTTTAAAAAAAATGAAATTTCACTTATTAAGAGAAAATAAGTGGGAGCATTGACAACTGACAACAAAGGTTAGGCTTTTACTCTTACTTTCCCTTTCAAAAGACGAAGTAAGCAAATAAACAAAAAATAATTAATCACACTAATAAGTATTCAAATTACTATGTTCCTAAGCTGAATGTAAAATATTATATATTTACGTATACACTTATATTACCTTTAACTTAAATGTACATTTACAAATGAAAATCCTTTCCGCAAAAAATTTATTTGCATCATAAAAGATGTCTTTAAAATATTTATATATTATTTATTATAGAAAACAATATATTTGCTAGATTTTTTTGTGCATTTTTCACCCTAAAGAGAGAATGCAAAAAAACGGAAAAAAAACACTATTGAATAAATAAGTTTTTTTTTCATTCTCAGCCAAAATATTATGATGTCCTCTGATGCTTTCAAATGCATATTGCTTCTTCTGTCTGTATGCGCTTACAATAGACATCATGTATAAACATACCCATGGTAAATTTGAATATATACATTCAACATATGTAAATAAGTATTTCTATAATATATTGTAGATTAATTTTTGATATTTTTTTGCACAATGAAGAATGAAAATAACAACTCCTACAATTAATATATATTTATTTTAACCTTTTGTTGATTGAAGGCCAAGGATGGCATTTATGATTCCTTTGCCAATTTTTTTTTATAGAATGTGTAATGGTGGTTTTTTAATAAAAATAATTATGGTATTGAAAGACAATTGATCTCTTAACCTCTCCTCCTTTGGTTTTTTTATATGTTGTTATTAAAAGAATACACAAAAAATGTTAGACATGAAATATACAAATATGTGGTTCGTCAACGTGAAAGCAAACTAGAATGGTTTTTTTTTTTTTTTCAAAATGTAGTGTAGATTATTTTTGTTGTGTCCAGTCTTAGGATCGGTCCTTAAAACTGCCAGTACTAGTACTCGGTGTTACCTTACTAAAAAAAACAACCTATCTATGTATTTTTTTGGCAGCTGTGATGCTCTCGTCTCACTTCATGTAATGTTTATGTCTTTTTTTTTGGTGGTCTTTTTTTATTTACTATTGGATTTTTACTATAATTAATAATTAAATAAAATACCTAGAGGAATTGCATTATAATAATATAAATAAACGTTATAGTTTAAAATTAGCTCTTAGACCTCCAGGTGTAGGCCAATTCATCCATTCTTCTTCCTTTTTTTTATATCTCAATTCAAAAAAAATTATAAAAAAATAAAGTGTTCATTTTACATTATTGAAAGTAATATAAAAGAGGAAAAGTTTAACAAAAATATTGAAAGAATGGACATAAATATTAAGAAAGCGTTCAAAATAATAATCGAAATTACAGAATATAAATTTCCACAGCTATAGCTTATCTGAGAGACGATGATGCTTTATAAAAATATTCAGAATATGTTTTATATTTTCAGGTGATGTTCTGACTCAGAGGGTATGAACCTTACAATATCAGAGGCAAAGTCCCATAAGTTTCCATAGACTCTTGGTATTATGATATTAAAAGCAACGTATTTTGCTATGGCATCTATTAAAATACCTCTAAAATCTTCTACTCTGATCGGCTCCCTCAAAGTGAGTTTTTTGTCAAAATATATGTTTTGGAATTTAAAAGTTAGTTTTTGGAAACGAATTTCTTCTCACAGATAATCCAAAAAGAATAATGGTGGGTAGATAACTTGACTTTGTATTTATGAGACCCTTCATATTTACATAATTTATTCTTTTTAATAATTAACGAAGAAATAAGTTATTATATTTATGCTCTGGTTCCAAAAGAACAGGAATAAAATTTATTGTTATTCCCTTGTAGTCGATGTATATATATATTGGTCATCACATTATTTCTATGAATAAATTTTGTCTATCATCAACAAATAAAAATGTAAAGCTATGCTTTCAATAAAATATGACTGAGTAAATTTAGAATACAGTATCGAATAAAATACTATTTAAGATTTTAATGTTATTAATATTTATAACTCATTTTAAAAATTGTGGAGATGTAATATAAAATATGACAATGATAGTCTAGTAGTTGTAAATAAATAAATAGCAGTTTGTATGAATGACTTATTTAATTGAAGATGATTGTGGGCCTTTTTCGGTTTCTTTTTGGTAAAAGGTTGCGTTACAGGATAAAATTAACGACGTGAAATCGATTAAAAAAATAAGAAATAAAGTGGAGAGATGCCATAAAGCACCAAACTTTATAAGTTTTTAGGACTGATATGTAGGAGTTAACTGGACCGGACCGAGAGTGAAATATATAGGACTTTAGTATTCAGTCTTAAATAAGGAGTTAGATTATACTATGGTTTTAATTCTTGACCCTCGTGTATTAGCCCACAAATTAAAAAAAAAAAAAAACATCTTATAATTGATGCAAATATGTTTATGAAATATTTACCCGTATGTATATAAGAAGTAAAAAAAAAGTATAGTTGGATTTATCCTTTTCTTGATTTTTTTGAAGATTTTTTTAATGTTGGTGCACCGTATATCCATATAATTTTAGGCTTTGATATTTTATTTCAGTATTTTCACATGATGTCATCAGTTGAATTCCACCATCACAAAACAACCTGATTGTATAAGAAATGCGTTTTAAACAAAACAACTATTTACTACTTTTTTATGCAATCTGTTACGTCACTATAAAAACTCAGTTAGATATATGTGGTGTGTCAATATATTAACAATCATATTCATTAAACAAGAGAAGGAGAAAATCTCAATATAGTTTCTTACTTTATATACTTCTACTTACAGGCTAATACTTCATAGATATATTTGAGTCGATTATATATATATATTTTTTTTAATTTGTGTTATGAATTAAAATATCTAAGGATTTTAGCTTTGGTTTAGAATCTTTGTATTATTTAAGACACTTAATTTAGCCCGATATGACCTTTGACAAAAATCTATGAATTAATCATTCTTTTTTTTTGTTACGAATTTTAGCAAATTAAAATGGAACTTACAGCACACATAAAGGATAAAAAATATAAAAAATGGACTAAATTTTGTCTAAGAATACAAATTTAATCCACACTGAATTTTGAGAAATATAATTCTTGATCAATTTTGTGTTGAATGACACTATTTACATATATTTCAAATTGAAATCTCTTGACAAATAGGTATCAATTTAACAAAAAAATAGAAATAAAAAGCATAATAAAACTTCTTCCTATAGGGTATTTAAAAGGGAAGCTATCCTCTATGGATGTTCTTTAGTTCAAATTTTAAGATAACCTACACAGACCTAGAGGACTCTTAAGTTCTATTAAGGGATAATATAAGGGTGCTTATTTAGCTTACCCAAAATACAAAAATAATTTTTGCAGCTGAGGAAAAACTAGATAGGGGTTAAGTTTAAAATCAAGAAGTGATTGGCGTATCAAAAAAAGAAACTATACAAATATTTATGTTTTCTAAATCAAATTCAAAATTGAAAGGATATTCAAAATCCTAAAATTTATGGGCAAAAAAAGAAATTTGTGAAAATTGCAATTTCGTTTTTTTCAGATGTAAAAAAATGAACTTCCAATGAAATATTAGAAACCTAAACTAAGTAAATTTTGTATAGAAAATTCGTTTGCATATAAATTTAACAAATTTTAAAGAATGTTTAACTAAAATATTTGTCATTTTCTGAATATTTTTTACTTTTCGTTCATTTTTATCGTTTTTTGTCTCTTTTTCTTCATCAAACGTTAATTTTCAATTTTTAAATAGAAATCCCACATAATCATGGATTTACAAAATTTTAAGAGTATTTCATTAAATAATTTTGCCATATGTGCAAAAATGAATCAGGTATCGTAAGTTGTTTTTTTTTTTCCAAGTATGGAAAAATATTGCTAAGTTAGTGTTTCTCCTTATAATGCAAATAAATATTATTTATATATTTTTACAAAATTGTATAATTGTCTATTTTTGTTGAATCCATACAAATCAAGTTGTTTTTTTTTTGTTTTTTTTGTAATTTAGTCAAAATACTACAAGTTTTGGGTCATCACTCTGTACTTATTTATTTATTCAAAGGGGGTCCTCAAAATGCAATTCAGCAAAATAATTTATTTTTTTCAATAAAAGAAATAAAAAATATATTCTGAAGAACTGTTTGATGCAGTTTTCAATTTCCATGCTCAATAATGGATGTATTAGCTTTATGAGTCAGGATATATATACCAATTATTTTATAAATGGATATGTACACATTAATTATTGAATAGTTCAGATATATTTTTGATGATTTAGTAAAGAAAAAAGTTTAAGTCACGATAACTTAATAAAATAATTTTTCCATAATTTGAAACAATGGTTGTAATTACCCATATTTTTTTTTCAAATTAAACTCTTTATATCTACTTCGATCTTCTTCTTTTTTTTTTTTTTTTTGATAGTTTTATATTCATTGATCAATTTCTAAAGAGGATTGAAAATGTTTTTGCTTGAGATGACCTTCTAAATATTTACGCATTAGTTTTTTTTTCGCTATGTATAAAAAAAACCTTTTATGTATATATTAAAATATAAAAGTTCGGTTGATTCAGTGTATGGACAACTGGAGACAACAAAAATCGGATATATTTTTTTAAAATTTTATAACATAATACTTAAAATGTGTAAAATCATAATAAAACAAAATTAAAACTTTTATAATTTATGAAACTTTATGATTTTTGGCAAAAGAAGGTTATGTTGCCACATCCTCTATATATAATATATATATTTGCGTTATAATGAGCATTACTTGTATATTGAAATTAACTTGAATATATTGCATATTAATGTCCTTTCATGATTTTTTTTTTTACCTATTTAAAGTCAAAACTGATTTTAATGTTTCTGATTAAGGCTTAAAATGTTATTTTATTGTATGCTACAGGGCTGTCCATTGAAATCCGAACACTTACTAACTCAATAAGTAATAAAGGTTGAGTAATTGAAATAAGTTCATATTTTGGTATGTTAAAGGATAAACAATTAGTTACAAAACAGAACAAATCTGAGCTGTCCAGCTTGCCTACAAGTCAAGAAAATGACACGTGAACGTGATTGACGAATTTCCATTCGTGCACTCCTTGAAGGCCGGAAACTGGAAAGTCCTGAAAGAAGTATCAAATCATTTGGCGTATCCAGGGGCACATTCTACACCATAAGCTTGTCCAAAACGTTGAAGAGGAAGAATGGCTCTCCTACGTTGCAAGACTCTTTTGAATGATTCTTTTGAGTACCTTTGAACTATTTTTTGATACTTTCGGTCTCTCTACAGCCCTGATCCTAACCCCCTCAACTACACCTTTTGGGTGTATGTCGAGGGGAAGGCCTGCAGTGTCTATTATCCTAACACCGGGTCCCTCAAAGCCAGTGTAAAAAAACTGGAATACCATGACAGGGGAATACATCTCCAGCGGGTATCAGGCCTTCAGTTGTTGAAATTCTATAGTTAATGAATAAATTAAATTTTAATAGGCCAATCGGTATCTTCATTTTTTATGTTTGCTATTATTGTTTGATTTTGATTTTTACCTAATAGTATCTTTATATAGATTGGACCGTAATGTGGAGGGTACCACTTGCTCTTGGATAAATAAATAAATGTATCATAAGTTAAACTTATTAAAAACGAAATAATTATATATCGAATATCATATGTTGGTATAATTATAAATCGTACAAAAGAAGGAGTTGAAATTTAGCCTCTGGACGTAGGTATGAAAAGTCCTAGGATTTCTAAAATTTTAAAATCCCTAAAACTTTTTTCTGTGTACAATGCTGGATTTTGGTGGCCTGAAATGAAATAAACTGACTCATTGTTAGTTATTAATGTTTTATTGTAGTGATAACATGTTAACCTAATTAATATTTTTGAAACTTTTATTTACACAGAACAAGAAAATGGATTATTCTGATCCATAAAGCACTTAGAAAGTCTATGCAAGCCAACATATTGCTAGTACCCGTTAAGTAAAAAGTTATAAGTATTTATTGCCTGAGTCAGGGCCACTATTGCTTGAAGATGTTGGGATATTTGATACTTTTTGGACAATTTTAACTTAATGTTTGTGTAAATTTATTTATTCCAAATTTGACAAAATGATTTGTTATTTTTATAAATACAAAATTTGAAAAAATAATTTTTGGCACTTAAAATATATTTCCCACGACAATAATTTTTTATTTAATTGGTGCCAAAGATAGTTTTTTTTTAAGGCAGACGCAGTTTACAAAACAGATAATTTTTCATTTCAAAATTGTGATAACATTATAAAATTATTGGAATTGAAGATTTTCTTTTCGACAACAAGCTATTAGTTAGGGATTGTCCCCCCTCTTTATAGTCGCATGCCTGTCCCGAGTTAAAGTAAATAGCGCTGGGACATTGGTTAGTGATTTTACAATTAAAAAAACATACAGCTATAAATAAAATAAAACCATTTTTAAATTTATAGCGTTTAAAGTTTTTCTATCCCTAACAATTCATTGGCAAATCATAAATAGTAACCAAATGTCCACCACGAAGAATCAAAAAAGTCCCTTTAGAGATTTTTGGTTCAAGATAAATCATACACAAAGGAAGTGATTTTGATCTTTGTACAAATGTATATATTTTCTGCGTCTTTGTGTTCAACTCTTCCGACTTGCTGATCATCTTTCTTGGAAATGGAAGAAGAATAGAAAATATATAAGCACAGTGCAAGAACATTCAACTCTGAAAAGATAGTTTTTTTTTCTCTTTTTGAAAAATGACTATCAATGATAAATGATTAAGTTGCAAAATCAGATGAACTTTGAATGCCCTATTTTATCCTCTCTGATTGTCGTTTTAAACCCGATAAGCCCTGATCGTTGACCACCCAATATTTTATATCTATATCTTTAAACTGTTTTGGTACACTCTCACATTGTACATACATCAAAGTAAATTGTAACACTATTTCATAAACACTAATATATATTTTTTATTGAAATTACTTCATAATTTATTTTACACTAAATGAACGACTAAGTGTATACCTCCTTTAATGTCGGAGAGATCATTTTGTTATAAATTACGAATTTATAACTCGTTGTCTTAGTGCAAAAATACTTTTTGCCGGTAACCATAGACAGAGATTTTGACTCGGCAAATTTTCCACTTCCAAAGACAATATTTTTTCATGTTTCAGAAGTAACAATATGTTAATTGCAATGTAATAAACATCTATTGAGTGCAAAACCATGTTATGTGGTTTTATCAATCATATGCAGTGTTGCATTCCTTCCAAAATATTGTTATTATTTTACACTAACAATTAACGAGATTGCTTAATCGATTATCTATTTCAGATGAAATAATACTTTTTCTAAAGGGTTTATATAGTTTTTTTTTTAAATAATGCAAAGGAGTAATTTGAACACATCAACAGAAACTTTACTTCTCTGAGTGATTAAAATTTGATTTCCTGTCAGGCTTTGACGAGATAAAGGGTGCCCTAATACTATTTTTGTACATAATTCCTTAATTCTACTCCTAGTTCAACAAAGGCATGCGCTTATAATTATTCAAGCAAACCTGTATTGTTACTCTCCATCTTTCATGAGCACACAAACGTTTGATACTTTATACTGAAATGTTCTCTCTTCAATAATAGAATTATAATGATAACAAAATTGGATATAAAATAAGTATTATTAAATTTTTAGATCATATTTGGGACAATTGAAAATATTTCCTCCAATATTTTGAAAAAAAAGAACCTTAAACAATTTAATAAAGAATGAGATATATTTTTTTAATGAAAATACGTAATAATTTACTGGTGTATGTCCTATGGAGTAAATAGTAATATATTATTTATGTAGATGGGACATGATGAACCATTGTTTGTTGGTTGATGAAGGTATGAGACCTTTTGTAAAGACTTATTTATCTTTATACATATATACATCTCTTAATTTGAACATAAAATGGGACATTTGATATTTTAACAACATACGCTATATTATTTTTCGTTTGTGTTATTTGAGTGAATAGAATTCGATTCAACATATCAATGTAAAAACAGACAATGGGTTAGAAGTGATGAAGTGACTTAAAGTAAAAGTGACACATTTACGACTCCATAAAACTGTAGGTTTTCAAAAAAAAGGAACTGAAATTATCATTCTCTTAATTTAACCAATGGATAATCCTTGAGAAAAAATGATTCACTATTAATTTTTTTTTCTTAGAATAAAGTAATATAATAATTAGATACATCATTGAACGATTTAGGCATAAAAATAATGGGATTTTTTGGGAAAGAACTAATTAAACTACGTATAGGTTAGTGTTAAGAATCGGTCAGAGACTCATATTTTTTTATTCGGTCATAACTGAATTTTTTTATTCCGATATTTAGGTGACCCTAACTGCGATCTCAGACTGTACACCAAAAAATTTAATTATATCTAAATCATCCTAATTTTTGAGCTGTAAAAATATGATTTATGAAAAAAAAAATTACTTCCTATGACGTCATTGTTGGTCGATGTTAATAACTTTAAATACTCATATTTTTTATAAAACCAATCCAAATCAATTTGTTTATTACATCGGTCTTCAATGATTTTTCAATATTGTTCTTTCGGTCCAGACCACGATCAAAGATTGCAGAAATCATTACATATAGTGAACCGATGTTTATTTTGTTTGAATCTACGAAACTATTTTCTCGAAGTTTTTTTTTTTTAGTAGTACAAAGATGTAACAGATTTCACTTCATATGACGTCATGCTAGTCCTTTTTCATTTTTTTGAAAAATTCATGGTTTCATTTACCATTTATTTATAAAATCAATATGTATTAAATTTTAAGTTAGACTTTTTTTTCACCCCCGTACGGCTTTAGGTGATTTTTTGTATATTGATATTTTAGTGGTCCTTACTGCGATATCAGCCTGAGATCAAAAATTAAATATTTTTCAGTCACTGAATTATTGTTTTTTTCTCAATCTATGGATCTATCTAGACCGATCAGTATTTACTGATCTTTTCTACACCGATATTTCAGAGTTACTCAGATCGTAGACCAAATTTTTTTAAATTTTAAATCGTTGAGCGATTGTTTCACTCTAGTTTTTTTATTGTTTTTTTGTACCCTGATTTTTGAATTGTACAAATATGACTTATGCAATAAGTTTAACTATTTATAACACCAATGTAGGTAAATGGTTACAATTTTGAAACACACATGACATCTGTAACTATTTATTTATAGAACAAGTCCAGATAACATTTTGAATGAGACCAATTTTTTTAAAGTCCGGTTTAAGTGATTTTTTTCTATACTGATATACCTGTTTAACCCGCTATCTCATACTGTAGATAAAAATTTAATCAAATTCAAAATGTGGACCGATTGTCTCACTTTTAATCTATTGATTGATTTTCTTCCCTATTCCAATTTTTGAGTTGTATCAATCTGATGTATGCAAAAGATTCAACTTCAGTTATTATCATTGTAGAGGTAGGATCTTAAGAATAGGTCCAGACCAAATTTCAAATGAGACCTATTTTATTGTAAGTCCAATATAGACTAAACATTTCTTTGATACAAATTTTACTAATTTAGTGACCGAGTAAAAAAAAAAATATAACAAATAAAATAAAATAAAAATTATAACGTTCTCAGACTGATCTATGATTTCAACTCAAAACCCAATACTAGTATATGTACAGAAATAAAAGTCATTGGTAAAAATTCTATATAGGGAGGCATAACCATAAACTCCAACGAACAAGGAATGCTCTATTATAGTACATTATCAAATCATTAAAAGCTATGATTTGATATAATGTATATCGGTGCTCCTATAAATTAATTGATTAGAGTTAATTGAATTTTAGACCACCTTGGGAGTATATCTATACACTTAATGCAAAACCTTGCTTTGTATAAAAACACTGATTAAAATCTGATTCCTTTATAAAATGTTTAAATTCATAAAGCTATGTGTTTGTAGCTACAGATCGGTCTTTCACATTTAAACATTTAGTTAACACACAATTGCATCAGACATTATTCAATACATCGTAAATACACGTCTGGAATATATATTTTAAATGATATTTGTTATTTGTACCTTCGCATGTTTAAGGTTTGTATATTTAAAATAAGACTTCTTTCTCTCTCTGAAGCAAAAATAAATCGATTTAAGAATATGTATGTATGAAAAATATCTTTAAAAAAAAAAGGAAATTAAAAAATATTTTCATAATACGTACACAAATTTGTAAAATATTTTTTGCAAATCAATAAGGTCAAATATACATACACATATAGCCTTCAAAAATGATCAATTTTTACTTGTTTTTTTGAAAATTAAATGAGGTATTTTTCGTTTTTTTAAACTTATTTGTAATCAATTGGTTATCTTTTAATTGCAAAAATATGATTTATCTTTGATTAAATTTCAAATTATATTATTTTTTGTCATTAGCCATATTTTTTAATAAAGTTTTTTACTTTGTAAGTACTATATGAAGAAAAACAGATATTGTTTTGTTGTATTTTTTATTGATTCAACTATAGTTTAAATTATTTCCTATTGGCCTACCTTCATTTAAAAGTACATAAACAACCTGTTTAAACAATTATAAATTATAAAAATGCATTTTGGTTTCATATCTAAAACTTTTGGCCCGTCAACAGAAAAATAAACTAGAAGGGTTTTTCTCAAAACTGAGTGTATATTATATTTGTATTCTTATACTGTGTGGCCCATGGAAATATGAACACTTATTAATTCAATTATTAATGAGAGTGGAGTTGTTGAAACTATTTCATATTTTGGTATATTAAAGCATAAACTATAAGTTTCAAAAAAATTCAAACTTAAGCTCTCTGGCTTACGTACAAATAGAAAAACTAAAACTTTAACTTGATCGACAAATTTCCATTCGCGCACTCCAAGCATATGGGTGTTCTTAAGGACCACTGTATACGCTATCAGCAAGTCCAAAACGTTGGAGAGGAAGAAGGTATTGGTCAAAAGGCCAAACTGTAACCAGAGTCAATTTCCTCAAGTCCATTAGGGCCCATGTAAGAGATCTTGGAGTTTCTTGCCAGACTGTCCAGAAAACTTTCAAAAAAAGTGGGTAAAAAGAGCCTTGTGAGTGGGGAAATGCCACTTTTGACAACAGGAATAAAATAAACCCATCTTCTCCATTGCAAGACTCTTTTGAGTTCATTTGAACACTTTTTTGACACTTTTGGTCACCCTAAAGCCTGACTTCAACTGTCTCTACTACGCCTTTTGGGTGCATGCCTAGGGGAAAGCCTGCAGTGTCCGTCATCCAAACACCGAGGCTCTCGAAACCACTGTCAGACAACACTGAGACACCATGAAAGACAACTACAACATCAAAGGGTGCCAGGACTTCACCCCTCTTATGAAAGCCATCATTGCTACTAAGGCTATTACATTAATGATTAAGAGATCTCAGACTCACATCTATTTATAGTATTAATTTTTGATAAAATTCTATTGTTAATTAATAATTAAATAGGGAAAGTTTTTTTAATTTTATGAAAATGATAGAAAACAATAGGCTGAGAATGTTTTTAGTGGGAAATCAAAACAAAATCAATTTGTAGATAAAATAAAGAGAAAGAAATAAAGTGTTGGTTTTAATGCCTGGATCGGGGAGGCCTTATAAGAGGCCTCAATAAGATGACATACTATTCATTATATTGGATGAAGTACAGAGTAGTTACAAACTTACTAACCTTGGTTAGTTTATATGCTAAAACATCGGAAGAGAGACCATGTTTCTTCTGGAAACAGTCTCTGGAGATATCCCAGTATTTTTATTCGAGTGTACGCATATAATTAATAAACAAAGTGATTGAGTGTTGAGATTAAAGAATATTGCATTTAATCTGTTAAAAAATTAAAACTAATGTTTTTATGAAATAATAAGTTAAAATTTTGTTGTACCAAGATACAAAAAAAAAATATATATCCAGTGGAAGTTTAAAATTCAAAGTGTTTCGATTTTAATGAATCACTCGGTGTGAGTTATTGTTAATTTCTAACAACAAGTTTTTATTATTAATCCTTTTGAAGCGTCACAAATTGTTCTTTAAGTTGTCAAAATTGATGTTCACAATACAAAATTTAGAAATTGATAAAATTTATTGAAAACTGGCCATATCGGGGCCAATATAAGTTCCTAAATCCAATAAAAGTAACAAAATATATCTAATAAAATTTTGCATCTTAATTATTCCATCAAATTTGAATACAATGCCTATAATTGACTCAAATAGGTTTATAAAAATTTAGGCTGTTTGTATTGATGAAGTAACTATTTATTCGCACTTTTTTATATTTGCTTAAGATTGTTTTTATATTGACGCATGATTTTTTTTGTGTTATTCTCTTCTTTCAGTTCAAATTTATTTATTGTTACTTACATCCCGTATTTTTTAGAAACTAATTAATTCAATTGGTTTACCAAGGAATACAAATATTTTATACATATAACGCATATTCTTTTCTTTTTTTTCTTTCTTTTATGAACCAGCAAAGAACTATTTTTCAATTTTACTATTAGTAAATGGCTAAAAAACGAAAGAGATAATTGACATATAACATGATTTTGATAAAAATATTTTTTTAAATATAAAGAGATGACTAAAAGAGAAAATTAAGTTAAAACTACCTTTGCTTTATCTATATAGTTTTAATTGAAATTAGTTACACCTCTATGTATTAGCTTGTAATTCTATCATTTTATTTGTAAAAAGCTAAGTCACTATCATACTTCGAAGAAATTACAAAACTATCGTAAAAATTATTTTATCTTTGTTAAATGCACACATGTTTTTATGCATGTCTTAGCAACTTTCTATCGTTAATTTTTTCTAAATGAAGTTTTGTTATAAAATTCATTAAGTACATTATTAAATGTTTACTTTTATGATACAAAATTAAAACCCCATATGTTGTATGTCATCATACAAACTGTCTTAAAAATAATCAAGAAAAAGAGATATTCCTAGTTTATTTATTTACTTTTCATATACTTACAGCCCAATATTTCATTGAAATATTTGAATCAATTATACGCTTATTTCTCAAATTTGTGGGATATTTTTGGATGTAGCTATAGTTTAGAACCTTTATTTGACTCAAGAGAATTATATTGTCCCCGATTTGGCCCTTTTAATTACGTAAAACCTATCATTTTATAAAACATAATTTAACTCACATATCAACTTTCAAATAACTCCGAATATTTAAATTAAAGATAAATGAATTAAATAAAATGAGGATAATTCGTCAAAGAGTACAAATGTTGTTCACGCTCAATTTTGAGAAAAATCCTTTTAGTTTGTTTTTGCCAATGAAATCCTAATTTATACATTTTTATTTACATAGTGTAGCCGGTAAATTAACTTTTATATTTGAAAAGATCAGATTTTTTCTCCAATTATCCTAATATAATTGTCCCTCATCAATCCGAAAGAAAATTACTTAAATAAAAATATCCATGTATTATATAAAAATGTGCTGTTTTTCTTTGCCAATCTAGTCACAATAACGTTATCAGGATTTTGCTTATGTTTTTATTTCATATATCCATGCAAGCCAATATTTAATAAAAATATTTGAGTGCATTATAGGCTTTACATATAAATTTTTTAAATGATTTAAGGTAGCAAAGGATTTTTCTTTTTTAGTTTAGAACCTTTCTTTGATATAAAATACTTATGTTGGGGCCGATATGGCCCCTTTCAACCATAAAATCCATCAATTTATTGTAAAGATGAATTTTGGCTATTGTATTTTTTTTTTTTTTTTTTTTTGACTTACTAAGAATAATTTGCGATCGAAATTACCATGAATTCGCCGAATAATACTAAAGTAATCTACTCTTAATTTTAACAAATCATTATTTTAGCTAGTTTTATATTGACAGGCCACATATCTTGGTAGTTGATTTTGTGGATCACGACATGTTCTTTGCGATTAAGATACCTATTAAAATTACTGACTCTCTATAAACCAATAAAATACATTAAATTTTAGTAACTCTATTTTTTAGCAAAATCTTTTATTTGTTGACTTTAAGCAATGAACTGTTTTAAATGGTTTCTCTAACTTGCAATTTAAGCCATATTTTCAATAGAATACCAGAAAAAAACTCCTATTGTAATAAACAATAATTATTACTCAGCTTTGTTAAAAAAAATTACCAATAACTTTTTAGTTCTATAATATTGCTCAATTTTTAATTAGTTAATAGCCTTTTTAAAACAATTTAGACGATATTTTATTGCATCGACCTACAATTATTATTTACATGCATATACTTTAGTAATTATAAGTAGTGATTCTTCAAGCAAACATATAATTTATTGTCTAATTCCAGTGATTTGCAATGTGATGATGTTATATCTAGTAGAAGGCCCCACTATTTTGTTTTTATGGGATGATAAAATTATTACTCTTTGGTTTTATTATTATTATAGTTCAATCGTGAAGTATCAATTAAAGTACGTATTTTTTTAAGATCCTTTCCGATAGATGAGTTTACCATAACCGTAGATTTTTATATGCGTAATAGATATGGGGCATTCTTTTTATTTATATATCATTTTATTTAAAACATAGTCTATAACCTTTTTTGGTCTTTTTTTTTTAAATACGAAAATGGAAGTGCGTATATTGTGTACATAAATATGTTTGTTGTGATTAGATACAATATGGAGGAATACAACAGTTTAAAACATCTCAAAGTAAGGGGATTGAGTGTATTTTGTAATTAATATAAAAGGAAGTATTAAGCAAATAGACTTGACATCCTAGGGTATTTTGTAAGGGAGTTTAATAAATAAATGGGTTGGTCATCAACGCACAATGTAGCTTGAATGGTTTTTCTTCAAATTGAGTCATGATTACATATTTATTATTTTTAAAATTATCGTCAGATTCTATGGACAAACCATTCTAATGAACTCTTTGGGTGCACTTCATATTGCACTTAAAAAAAGCTAAATTATTTGTAACTATCAAAGAATGACAAATTGATATAGTTAATTTGAAAAGGCCATATCCGGTCAAATACAAGTCTCTTAAATCAAATAATAGCTTTAAACATTAGCTAATGTCCTTACAAATTTTAACACATCCCACAAATCTGATTATCATTGATTTGTAAGTGCATATGACACATTTGGTTGCCGCAAATTTATAAAAAATTGATCGTGTAATAAAAAATTGAGGAAATTTATGTTTGAAAGGCCACATCGGGACCCATATAAATCTCGTAAATCAAAAAAAAATTCTAAAATATGTCTAAAAATTATGTAAATTTATCCAGCAGCTTTTAATACACAGTTTGTTGACTATGAATGTTTCCACGAATTTTTTAAAAATATCATAGAAAATAGCAACGTAAATTAAATATTTGTATCCTAATTTATAAATTGAAATAACTGTAGACTGTAATACAAAAAGTTAGACATCTAAAACAGTAAAAAATGTTTTAAGAAAATATTATTTGGATTAATCTATTATTTCAATATTCTGTATTTATAATTTATTGTTTTTATTAGTTATATGATTCCAATTTTTTAATGTGGTATAATTAATTTAATAATAAGTGTATGATGGTTTTTTGTTTTAGTATGTAGATTATATTTAATTTAAACCTTCTATTTTAAACTTGGAACTTCAAATATATTTCGAAATACTCTTACTTTGTCGTTTTATTAGTTATTATTCTGAGAATATGGTTCATAATAAATTACAATTGCATGGAGTGTGACGTTTTCAAATCTACTGTAACGGATAAAAAACGTCTAAGTCAATTATTAGTAGTATTTCTTCATTAAACGTTTTGCTAATAAATTCTTTCGTTATACCCTCAAAAATCATAATAATGCAGGCAGCTGATAATCACATAAGTATTTTTAACAATGATACCATAAGTCTTTCTCCCCCCTTTACTTTGCACTCATTTTTTTCTACAGGATTATCAACTTTGAGTATAGGACAGTTAACCTTTTTAAAGCAATTAACTAAAAATTAAGATTTTTTTTAATTTTTCCATTTGGTATAATAACTACATCAACTATGTTTCGGCGTTGCTTTCAGTTTGTTTGGCAAAATGTGATTTTTAAAATTGAAGTCTTACATAGTTTTGAGGCATAAATTCTTACTTCAACCCTAAAAAAGCTTTTTAATTCATGCAATAAACTATTAAATTATTTATGCTGTGTAATTATAACTTAATAAACATTTATTTAATTGAGGTTTACAAAACTGATTGAGGAAAGCACTAGAAAAAAAACATTTTGAAGATGTTTAAAAGACTTTGATGCCTTTGCCACCCATCTTGCTCATGTATTATCTTTATTAATATCTATTATTCATGGTATTCATGTCCCAAGATAATTTAATCTTCATTAAAGGAAAATATACTATTTTTTTAAATTCTTTTATCATCGTAATGCAGTTTATTTTGAAAGAAATCTATGCGTTTATTATTATTTTAATTACTTTAGAGAGGAGAGGGGGAGGGGTGCCAAAGATTAATTGTTTAAATAAATATATCTAATCAAGGATATATCTCATAATAATAATAATTCATAATGTCTCAAGCATTGTAATTTCTTTTATGTTCCTTTGTTTGTACTTACAAGTAATATAATATATCTACTAGTGTTTATGTTGGGTCTGAAAGTATTAGACCGGTCTAAGACTGTTATGACTTTTGTGACCAGAAATAAAATTTGACCAACTAAAGATATTTGGTATTCATCAGTCCTAACAAAAAATTCAGTCTGGATCGGTCTTACAAAAAAATCCTCCCTTAAAAGAAAAGTTCGAACTAGACCGGTGTCAAAGAAAAAGTCGGTCTGGAACAGTCTAAAAAAAATTATATTTGGTGACAGTTTCATATAAAATACGGTCTAGACCAAATTTCATCCAAATTTGGACGCCAAATTTAGATTTTTTTTAGATTTTAGACTAATTATATAAAGGAGTTGTTGATGACGTCATGTGTGTTTCAAAATTGTGAACAAATAACTTACAATTACATCATAAGAAGTTATATGTGCTGCATAATCATATTTTACAACTCATAAATCAGAACAGTGGAAAAAAATAGCCAATAGATTGAGACCGAAAAAATCTTCCACGATTTGAAAACGATTAAATTTCGGTCTACAGTCTCTGATTGCGGTCTGGACAGAAATATTGGTGCAAATCTGTCGAAAAAAATCAATGAGGCCGACCCGAAAAATTTGGTATTGGACCAAGTGTCAACACTAATAAGTTGGACAGAAAATAAAAGTAAATATAGTCCCTAAAATTTATGCCATATCCATTGAGTGTTACGTGAGGCATTGACGAATAGTATTATCTAAAATGTATCAGTTTTTGAAAATAAATTTAACACTTTAGAGGAATTGTACATGATGTCATTTATGTTTTAAAATTGTGTACAATAACATATTATGCAGTTAAACGGGATGCATAAATCATATTTTTACAGCTCTTAAGTGATGATAGGGTAGGAAATTAGCCGATTGATTGAGACTGAAAAAAATAATGTTTTCTGCATCAAGAAGAGCACATATCTTCACGCAAGTATCACATTCAGACACCAAAGGAAAGGAAATTTCTATATGTTCAAGTTGCCAAACTTAATGGAGGTCTGTCTCTGAAAAACTCACGTGAGCTTCTTAATTAACCAATAATCTAGTCTTCAGATTTCAGTGTCGTTCCTGGTATTCAGACCAAATAAGTCGGTCCAACCATGGAAATATCGGTATAGAAAAAATAATTTAATACCTACCTAAAAAAAATTCAGTCTCGAACCGAGTCCCAACACTAATATCTACCTACGTTTTACCTACCTTGGAGAACACTCTTTGAAAATGAAAAATTATATTTGTACATACATATGTAGTACTTAAGCTGCTTTTGAATCTCTCATTAAAAAAAATTGAACAACATAAAAAAGTGGAAGTCTTAATATATATTTTTTTTTATCTTTGTTGTTGGTTTTATTATCAAATGATTTTAATGGTTATCATAAAAATAATCATACCATAAAGAAACGGTAACTTCAAAAGAGAATAATATATTTGTTGGTATAATGAAGAAGAAAGAAAAGAAAACTGCATCACCAAGGATACATAAATGGGAATCATTTCAATTAAAAGCAAAGAAAAAAAGTATTGTCTTAATATTCTATTTTAATTATGGGAAGGTTATGATATAATGACTAATAAGTGTGTGGGTTTGCAAAGAAAAAGGTCCATTAAATGTAATACACTAGCTATATATTTATTTTTTTTTGCCTAGATTGTCATCGGTGTTGTATTTTCTTAGCCTTTAATTCATAAATTTCAATAATTTTTCTGTTACAATAGCTTCATAATTAAGCCATTCTATTATGAGGAAAAATTTATCCTATGTGACTAAAATGAGCAGGCTCTTTCATTATCATAAACTGAGAGTTAGTGTTGAGACTCGGTCCAATATTGAATTCTTTTTTTCCTTTTGGTCTTAATTGACTCTTTTTAGACTGATCTGCACTGATATTTTGGTCCAGACAGTAGATAGACAATTAATCGTTTTCAAATCTTAGACAGATTTTTTAGGTCACAATATTATGAGACTTTTGCTAAGAAGACACAGTTTTTAATGTTGTTCACCCTTTGGGGCTTAAACAACCAAGTTTTATAGTAATTAAAACCCTTTTTAAATAATAAACTATTGAATGACAAAATTCTATTGTTCAGTTACCCTGTTTTATTTTATTTACTAGCTAATACCTTGAATTGCACGAAGTAATTAGGTGTCGGCTAAGGGACAAATTTTGTTTATAATATAGTCAGTATTACCCTCTGTTTTTCATCAGCACACTCAAACATAACTACTCAATATTTAAATCCATTCAAATGGCGTGCTCCCTTATCAAGAATGAAAGTCAAATAATAAATTAACATAATCGGAAAACTGATTTGTAGTTTAGTCTTAAAAGTACTCACTCACTAAAACAAACAAAACTTATTTATACATACCAAATTTTTATATTTTATTCAAATCTTAAAATACTGTAAATATATGAAATAATGTTTTACATAACAGACCAACAACTACAAAAACAACAGAAATAGTGATTTTGTTATTTATGCACGAACCTGCAATATGGCTGCATTATTATTTCTTACATTAAAAATATTTATATGATTTACATCATGGAGCACTATATACACAGACTGATTTTCATACTTCATACATTTATAAAGACGGATAAGCATTGCTTTATTAATATAGAAAGATCCTAAAATGCATAATTAATATAAAATTATATCGTTTATACAGTCATATTTTTGTGTTGTAGATATTCTATGATTACTATTACAGTGGAAAGAATAATTTATTTTTCTCTTAATATCCCACTTTTTTCCTTTCTAATCGTACTAAAAATGACAAGTTTTCTACAATTTTATTTTTTTGAGCAAGTTACTTTGATTTATTTAAAATATCACCTAATATCATTTCATCAAATAGTAATCAATGCATTTGTTGAATATTTTTTTATTCAAAAAGCCATTTAAAAGAGTTTTATAAGGGTTTAATGGAAATTTATCTATTTTTTGTAGTAAAAATATCAATTTAGATCTTTCAAGATGACGACTCAGTTGGGTCAATTACGCCAAAAACTGTCATGGATTCAACAACAGAAGATTTTGACCCTATATCATTTTCAGAGGCAGAACGCAGATAAGCTGTTGGGATTATTTTGGTGAACAACGATCTGGATATTAGCAATGCTTACGTATCAATGATGATAAAAGAACGGCTTTTGAGTTGATACATCATTCAAAACGACGGGGTATTGTCTAAGGATATTTGGTGCTCTAACTCCCCGATCTGAACAATTTGGATTTTTTGTCTGAAACTACCTTGAGTGCAAAGTTGTTATACCTATATATTACGTATTAAAAAATCAACAATTCATAATCTTAATTTATTTTAAAAATTTGAATAGAATCCCTCTAATTTACTCTATCATATCTATGAAATATTGGGATGTGTTTTAGATATGAATTAAAGTTATATATTGTGATTTGCTCATTTTCCTGATTTTGGTACTAGATTATTTTTATGTTGACACCACTCATATGTATATATATAGATACATGCTAAATCACAAGAAGTTACGTATATGATGATCAACCTCAAGCATCATCATCTCCTTTATCGACTTTTAGTTACTGAGGAGCAAGATGAAGTATGTATGTGTGTAGCAATGTGGGTTACCCCATGGTGTGAGGATTTTTTTATATTTCAACATGAACTCTTTATAATCGAAAAAAAAATGAGCAAAACAACACCAACACAAACAAATTTATTACTCCTGAGGAATACGTACTATGTACTGCTACATATTAAGTACATAAATATATTGGAACGCAATTACGTTTTTAGACAAAGGGTTTTGCCAAATAAGAAAATAATAATCAATGAATAGCAGGCAAAATCCCAACTAAATTCTTGTAGTTTCTCTATTTTAGGGAGATACAAATTTAAAAAAATAATTAATTACTTATACAATTCGTTAATAATTGTTTTTTTTACTATCATTGACTGAAATAATGATTAGAGGTCATAGGGTACTACATTCACAAACTACGTGACCACTTCATATCAATATTTTCCCATTAACATTCATTTTTTTCTCGAATCTAATGTTACATGGGGGGGGGTATGTCACTACCCTGACAATCTCCGATCATCCCAGTCCTTATCCAGAAGTTACTGCTGCAATTTGCCGACTTCCCTTACTTACATTATTCTATCAACCCGATGTTATTTACATCGTAGACCTACTGTGAAAATGAAGACCGCATCTTCTTATTCAAGACATTCTGAAAGTTTAGGATAGTGGACAGATTACTCCCTTTAGTCAAGTTGCTTGAACGTGGAGCTTAAGTAGGAGGTTTGTTACTCGAAAGGTCTCAAAATCAACCCAAGACCGAAACTGTCATTTCTAGCAATGTTATTATTAAGACCAATCACAATATCAATTAGAAGGCATTCACAAACCAAGTATAGAAGGAGAAAAGGAGTGGCGAGGCTTTTAATCCTTCTCCCCCCTCCCGCGCCTTAAAAGCATATGGATATCAATAATTTGCCAAAAGTAAATAAATTAAATAATAAAGGAACAAGGGAGAAAAATTGGAAAAAATTGAAAATTGATCAAACTTTCTTCTTGTTTGAAAAAAGATGGACTTTTTTACATAAAAAGTCATTTCATTAACATTTGTTTTCTAAAAAACCATTATTTTATGGAATTCTTTTAAAAAAAGCCACAAGAAAGCCTTAAAAAAGTTGGGTTAAATTATTTTTTGGGGGCAGGGCATTTAACAAATAAATAAAAGAAAAAATACAGAGAATAATCAGGGTAGTCAACATAAAAGAAGAAGTAAATATTATGTAGAAAAAGAACCACGTGGCTTATGAATGACCACATATGGAATTATTTATCACTGGCATTGAGTTTAGCTACACACGCTCGTTGTTATAAAAACTCATTTTTCTTTTTTTTTTCTTTATTAATAGTATGAGTCCTCCACAGATATATAAAACAAGCAAACTAGCACTACTTTATTAATGGAATAGATGTAGTACCCGACATTGCCTGGAGTTATCTGGCGTTGACAAATATACAAATTTTGATTAAATAATAAAAAAGATCACACCCCCAAGAATCCTTGGTGTTACTCTCCATTTTTTATGAACACACTAAGATGTAATTAATATGATTAAATGAGCAAGGGTCTACTTTTGCTTGTAGTTAAACTTAATATAAACTCATTCACCTTTAAAATTTTATTTATCCCTTATGTTGAATCAATATTACTTTTGATTTTTTCATAACAATTATAAAGATAAAAAAAAACAGATGTTTCAGTCAATTTGTATATCCTGATAACATAATGAAATACCATAATTTCCTCAATAGAACATCCTTTTATATAGAAGGATACAAGAGGTAATGTTGTTTGCAATACACTGGAGTACAATTTTTGTATAAATAGAAGTTATTTATATCTATATAAGAGTCAGCATAGGTTCAAAACCATTAAAATATTTCGCAAAATTGTTTCAAATAATACTTTACCTTTAAATAAATAATGCTAAATATTTAAGTATTTTTAACTCATATTATAATTAATCATCATTTATAATCAATTTTTATATAAACTTTTTATTAAGATAGAGAAAAATTTTTTTGATTAAAAGTATACAACGAGCATTTTATGTAAAAGTAAGCATGGAATTTAATGCATCAACCTATGGTTACAAAATAAATAATTTTCTTTCTAGTTGGTTTATGGCTTAGCTATAAAAAAGTGTTTAACCTAAATCTTAAAAAAAAAAGTAATAAACATTTTAAAAAAAAAACTCGGAAAGTCATTCCAGATATTACTCTGGTTGAATCCTCTTTTTCGTAGATGACTCTATTCCAAATATGGACCAGACTACTCCCCCCTCTTTTAAAAAAGATCAATCATCGTTGCATGAAGTTTGAATAGAGTGCAAAAACTAATGAGCTACCAAATATGTATAAGGAGCAAGATAAAGATCAGATTGATTCATTTGGTATGTTTTTATGACCATGTGAAAAAACTGCATTGGATACAATCCTGAAGTTGCATGGTCTTTAAAAACATGTCATAGTCGAATAAAAATTGTTGACATTAATGAAAACATCTTTTTATGCGTATAAATTAGTGTTGGATTTCGGTTTGAAAATCCTAGACGGATCGGAAATCGTTATCATTTTAGTGAACCGCCTTAATTCGGATTTTAAGCCATTAAAACCAAAAGTTTAATTTTTTTTTCGAAATTGGATATATCTTAATAAATGTTACTAGGAGAATGCTTATAAATGTTAATAAATGTGTCCTGCTTCCTTTCTCCATAAAAGAGTTCATCCACCCAAGTCTTACGATGGTAGATGATTACTTAGACTCATGAATTTATATCTCTCGTAATCTGGAATTAAAGAAGAATTTACATTTGATTCTAAGGAAGGTTAATCGAAACTTAGGAAGCATTAAAAGAAGTTTTAAACTCGTAACCCATCGCTCATGGTAAAAATTTATATACTTTATGTTTTTCCAATCTTAATAAATGAATTTGATATCTGAAATCTTTTCAGAAAATACCTTATTCTGTCCTTATAAATGGTGCAAACTAGGTTTGCGTCGTTTTGTCCTCTATTTGGAGATAACGACAACTATCAATCTAAAATCTTTGCTTCAGTACTCTGTATGATGGACTTTCTATTAAGGATGTTATTATTCTCCACCGAATTTAATATTAAAAAATGCACCTATCTCCCCCACTCGGTGTACTAAATAAAGACTAGCTCTTCCACGAAACAACACCATCTACCTCTCAAAACCAAATATGTACATATTTAATTATAGATATCCTTTTCCTTAGAATTCTACATCTCCTTGATTTTGCACAGGGAATCAGACTGAAATCAAGCAATTTTAAGTTAATTATTTTTTGTGTGACATATATGTATATATTATGAACATTTTGGGTTTATTTTATTAAGTTATTTTTTTCTTTGGACAACTATGTGATTTCAAAAAAGATTATACTCTCTTCGTAAATGTATTACTACTACTAAGAATAATAATTTTTATAAACACTGAATATAAGTCAGTCTTTATAAGTTTTGATGATTGCCACTCGTCGAAAAAAAAATTCATGTAAATTGTACAAACATTTATTATTATTATTTGACAATTAATTATTAACATAAAAAAAGTTCTGCCTGAAAAAAAAAAAGAGAAGAAACTGTTTAATTGTTGTTAAATTAATCAAAAATTTGTTAATAATATTTTTAATATAAAAAACGGATTTTCGAGTTTCAAAATTTGTACATCTATTCTTTTGCTGTTTTTATAATATATCATATAAAATAAATTGAAAGTAAAAAATGTAGTTACTCTACCTTCAAAATGACAGGCAAGTCATTTTTGAATTTTGAAACTGGAAATAATACAGATGTAGAAAATGTACACTTTTGTCTTAGGAGTTAGCATTTGGTCGGCTTAAAAGACCATTTCGGTATAGATCAAGTATTATTGAAAAATACGGTCGGATCTGTTCAAAATTTCAAAATTTAGTCTAGGGGGTCATACATTTATGAAACCCAGTTGGCGGGGAGGAAGGGTACTGATTTAAAGATTTTTCAGTATTGGATATTTTGGAGACCACTAGATTGAGAAATGATGACTATTTCACTGATCAACAAAACATTTTCAATATGAAGTATATCAATGGTCTTTAAGATAACAAAAATATTTTATATACAAATGCATACCACTTACATCAATAAAAAACACATTTCTATGGGTAACCCCCGGTCCATAAAATTAATGAAAACCGATGAATGGAGGTTTCACAGTTATTTATATACATTATAAGTATTTGTATTTTACCACCCTCAACCAAATTCCATTTCGAATAATTATCAAAATGATTAAGGAAGCACATTATGAAAAATGATTGAAGTGTATTATTGAGCTTATCCCCATTGAAAGAAGAAGCAAGGTCACAAAAAAGGTTCATAGGAGGGAAACCGAGTGAAAGGTCCTCCCAAGGAGTACAATAACATTATGAACGCACCATGAAATCGGTGCGTTCATACTAAAAGTAAAAGTAGGACGTTTTTGGGAATATGGCCTTAGATGACAAATTGTACCTTAATATCTAAGATATTATCATTTAAGACCAAACTGGAAAAAAAATGGCCTTGAACCAATTCTCAACTCTAGTATGAAGAAGAAATTGGTTAATATATTGGAACAAAAGCAGTAAATATCAAATATTAGAGAATATATTCAATACCTGTATTGAATATGTATTTCGATATTTACTCCTATATTTTAAATGATACAATTAAAAATAAGTAAAGAAAAAATAAAAAATATAGGAGACATAAGACTTTCCAAAGAGCTATAAAGAATTGATTTGAGAAAGCCTAGTGAAGGTTGAGATACCACTTTTGACACCGGTAATGAAAAAAAAACCTGCCTCTGCAGTGGGTACCAGGACTTTTGCCGCTGCCAAAATCATAATTGCCGCCATTAATTGGCGGCTCCATTAATTATTAATAGAGCTCAAACAACATCTACTCATAGTTTTAATTTTGTTGAAATTCTTTTATTAATTAATAAATTATATCCTGTCGAAGTTTAATATTCAAAGTGGTCAAATTTTAATGGACCACATATTAAAGTACTCGCACTATGATGGATGAATAAGTGTATTTGAAAGATAAAAATATAAAAACAGTACGACAGAAACTTTGCTCTCCCTGTTCATTGAAATAGGTAAGAAATCCAAGATGGGGTTTTTTTCATTATCAAGGCATGTGAAGTTTATCTTTGATAAAAATTGCACTCTTTCTTTTTTAAAGGGTCATTTTTCTAACATTTACAAAACCGGAGTTAAATCAATGAATTCGTACTTGATAACTTAAATATTTTTATTCAATAAATTTGTCTCTAAAGAGTCACAATCCAGTCATTAAATAGTAATCTGAATTAACAACAAGATTCAAACAAAGCAAACCTTTTTTGACAAAACAAAATAAATAATTTATTAGAATACAATTAAAATGGACATCAAAACATTTGTAAAATATTGGACCGAAACATAATCATTTTAATCATATCAGACCTTAAATTTTTTAAATATCAAGCCATTTCTAGTACGAATATCCGAAATGAGTTCTAAAATATCCGATGTTGAACTTTTTTTTTCTTTTTTTATAGTCTACTATTGCACAACAAGAATCAATACTATCATTATTTATCACGTCTGTATTAAGAGGTTCATATCACTAAAAATCCCTATTTAAAAATCATTTTGCATTTATATTGTTGTACCTGTTTTTTATTTAATGATGATTTGACCTCCGTTTTTAATATAATCCCAAAAAGAGAAGAAGAATACAGCCATTTAGCAATGTCTTCTTTTAAGCATTAAAGAGAAAGCTCATCCCAAAACCTTTCTAGACAAGTTTCTCAATAATGTAACAAAATTGAGATCAAGAGATAATTAATTGATAAAATTAGTGTCCAAAGAATAATTTTTCATATAATTAAGGCCCTTAATATATATACAAATGTTTTGTACAAGTTGGAACTATATATAAGCAATTATTCAAATATAACACAAATAGTTTTAATAACAAATTAAATTACTGAAGTCATCGTGCCATCTTGACCTATTAACATAAGTCATTTATTAAAGATTTTTTAAGTAAGGAACTGGCAATCCTTGACTTTTCTAATAAGTGATATATACCATGAAAAAGTTTCAATAGAAAAGTCAAACATTAACTCAGTGAATATAAAGTCGAGTTTCATGTTTTTTCAGTTTTATGTGACGACGGTTATTTTTGTTACCTAAATCCCCAATTTTTATAACATTAAAAAACCTTTTTTTATTAATAATCAAGAAAATAGTGAGGTATTGCATGTCAAAGTGGAACCACCAAATAAAACGACAAAAACTTTATTGTCTATTAAAAATATAAGCAAGACTTTTATGCCTCATTTTATTATAAATGAAACCCTAATAAAAATACTTCAATTACTTCTATAGTGTAAACATTAATTTGACAGTTCCAATTGCTAGAGTTATTTTTTTTCACCAATATTCCTTCTTTTCTTGTACCTAATTAATCCAAAAGAAAATTAATTGGTTAAAATTAAGCGATTTTTGTAGTATTTTCACCAACTTTAAGGTATCAAATAAGATATAGTAGAGGTAGTATTATTTTTTTTTTGCATTTAAAGCCACTTGACGTACTTTTTTAAAGCTTTTGTTGGATAAATATTTTAATTTTATACTTTCAACATGGCGTCCCCTTTTGTGCATGATATAATTTATGACGTGCATAGGTGAAACCCTTCTATCATTGTATTGTCTTCAAAATAAAAAGTTGTGTAAATTAATAATTTTGATGGGATCAAAATGCAACTAATAAAAAATTACATTTCAAGTGTTAAAAATTCAAGTGATATATGCAGTTCGAGAAGTTGCCAAGAATCGAACAAAAACTCCTAAATCCATCCAGCAGGAATTGAAAGCAACAGGAACTTTGGTTCGACGATCAATTGTGCAAAGGGTTTTCCATAAAAATGAGTTCTGTGGTTTTGTTCCAAGAAAGACTCAACTCCTCAAGAGAAGACACATAAAGACCAGGCTGAAGTATGGCAATGCCCACAAACATGATGAATTCAACTTCTAGCACACTGTGCCTGGATCAGATGAGTCAAAGATGGAGTTGAATAGCCATAACTGGCATCGGTACATTTGGCAACAGAAAGGCCAGACTTCAACCCCCAAAACACTATTCAAACAGTGAATCACTGAGGTGGAAGTATCATTATTTGAATTTTTTTTATGTCAATAGAACTGGAGAACTTCTCAAAATTAATGGACCTATGAAAAAGGAAGATAACATCGGGATTCTTGAAGTACACCTGTATCAATCAGTAAATATGCTTAAGCTTGAAAGACAAGGGTGGTTCCAGTAAGACAGTTACCCAAACCAAACATCCAAGAATGACGAAATAGGTATAAGGTAAAGTCTATGACTGGCCAGTCGAAAATCCTGACCTTAACTCTATAAAAAATCTATAGACCACATTGAAAACAGCAGTGTGGAAAATACATCCAACAAATCTCAATGAGTTTTGAAGATTCTGTCAAGAAAATTGGACCAAAAATTTATCCAAGTGTTTTGGTTAGGACTTATCCCAACAGTAGTAACTAATATTTGAAGAAAGCTAGAGACCATATCACAATGTATAAAGTCATTTTTATCTTTGGGTATGAATACTTTAGAAACGCCAAAAATGATATTTTGTTTATTTACTCTAAGAAAATGAATAAATTTTAATATTTTTAAAAAGTTAAGAGTAGTTTTTGATTGACTAGGGATATTCTACATGAGTTTGTAGATCGAACATGAACATGTAATGAATTTTTATTTTTGTGAGGGTACGAATAGGTTTGGGCTGAACTTTGTTCTTTGATATTCCTTTTAATTAAATGGAGATGATTTCAAACTATCTGATCTTTTATGGTTATCACGACAACCATTGTACGAATATTTCTATTCATTCATTGCTCAGGCTTTCGAGCAATATTTTCTTTCTTTTTGCTTTCATTTAAGCCATGTTGTCGAGAGAAAATATATGTTTTTGTAAATCCTCAAGGTACATTACACCATCAATACAAAAACTGCTTCCACTAATGAAACTACCAGCGGTAGTATGTGGCATTGCCATAGTAATTAGTCGTCTACAAACAGACACAGCTTGTTTTATAATATAGAATATCCTCAACAAATCCTCAGTGTTACTTTCCTTTTTTCATAAGCAGACTCATACTTTGTTACTCAATACTTACATGTTCTCTTCTTAGGGTTGAATTTTTTTTTAAAGCTTGGAAAAACAAAAACTAGTCTTGGGGTTGAAAAAAAAACAATAAAAACTCGGACGGTGAAAAAAAATTGACATGTAAAATTCTAAATTAACATACCTCTTTTTTTAAATAATATTATGTAATGAGCCAATTTGTACTGTAGTCTCCAGAGTGCTTCCAAAATGAGCTTGAGCTACTCTTTGCTAAACCTCATCAAAAGTCAAATTCATTATTTTTTTTACAAATATGTAATGGCATTGTCTTATTTCAATAATAAGCAATTGTTGTTCAAAATAAATCATTACTCAACAATATAAACGAGCACATTTACAGACAAACTTTGCTGTATTAATATAAATTTTACATTAAATATTTGTTGCTTTACCTGGAGTATAATCCAATAAGCATGACGTTATTTTTGTAATCCATATAAATATTTCTATGCCTTATTATTGCTACTTCTCTTTATATTAATACATTTATTTCCTCTTTTGGTTACTTATAACTTTTGACAAAATATTAACAATCAAAATCTCTCTTTTTATATTTGTCACCATTGTAGAGATAGGATGTTTTTTTTATTTGTAAAAGACACCTGTTTTTTGAAGACATTACTAAGATTTACTATTATTACAAAAACCTAAAAACCTGCGAAAGGTCATATTTTGCATCATAATATTGAGTATTGTTTACCAGCAAGTGGTGAGGGATAAAGGCACTTACTAATGCGAAAAAAAGGAAAACAAAATGTTTATGTTTTTCTATAAAAGAAATTTTATATCTATTACCTTAATAAATTATATGATAGAAATCTCAATTTTTTAGCTCCTTCAAGTAAACATGTAAGATTAGTCTTTTTGATTTCAAAATATATATATATTGTGTAAATTCAGCCTTCATCTAGATATATAATTATGATGTTCACCTTGAAGTGTTGAATTGGGCAGATGAACAAATATCTACGGATTCTTACATGGCTCAGATGTGGTATAATAGCCGGAAATTTTCCACAACTGGTAGTTTTTCTTTAGTCTATTTTCCGATGGCAATATTCTGTGAGGCAATTTTATTGTGAACAATCATTTAAGGGCTGTAAGTGCAGCCTGCATCTATGTAAGACTTACAGATAATATGCACTGTCTCCCAAAATATTTTATCTAAGCAGGCTTATTTGCTGCTATGAAGGAGTCCAAACTAAGCTTGATAACTATATTGCCGCTACACATTGAGCATAATTTACATTAAAAAGTAAAAGGTGTTAAGATTAGAAGGATACAGATCTTGGACCTTAATCCAAGGTACCCGGATACAATATATATAAACTTTATTATTCAAAAATACCCAATGTCCAATCTGTATTCGGGTCCTTTTGTTGCTACATATATTCGGATCCGAAGTAGTCTGTCACAGCTTAATATAACTTGTATTATTCAAGATCCAGGAACTGAGTAGGCTTCGGGTACTCGAGCTTTTACACACACTAAAAAATCCAATGGATTTTTCGGATCTTTTTGGAAACTGTATTAATTAATAATTAATTCTAGTTCAAAAATATATTATCTATATTGAGAGTAATTTAGAATTATTGGGGGATTATTCGTTTTGTGTAATTAGGTGATTAAATGTCAATATGTAGCAATAGAAAGTGTTGTCTCTCTGTTCTTATTTAGGATTGAAGACTATAGATTGGTTCAGTTCTTTCTCAGTTAGGACCAGCTTAGTCCTGCATATCAGTCCTCAAACTTATAAAGTTCCTCATTGATGACGTCTGTCCACTTTTTTTTTAATCAATTTTAATATTTACCGTCTAAAGGACCGACATTCTTAAGAACTGTTACCAAGTGCAGATACAACCAGTCTTAAGACTGGATTGGACCTGACCGAATGAATATGGACTGACAAAATACTAAATAAAACATATATAGCAAATTAACAATACCTATTGATCTTAATATTATTTTAAATTGAATTATATCCAATATTGTTCCTGTGTAAATCTTTTTAGGCCCATATTCCTAGAGCTATAAAAAGCATAGCAAAATCGCTTAAATGTGTAAAATCCCTCAAAAGAACATTTTTTAAATATGTAAAATTATTTTTTCACCAAAGGTTGTCTAATTTTGAAGAATGACAAGTAATTTTAGTGTGTGGTAAGAAATCCTGTCACGGGGCACTATGGTTAAAGATAAATTTGTGTTAGTAATATTTCTAAACTGGAGTAAAATTTGTCTTCCTGGCTATGACTTCTTTAAGTTTTCTAACAAAATTATTGTTTCTGCTTTTGCGTAAAATTCATATTAATCAAATGTAATTATAATATGAATCCGATGTTTTGTGCAGTATTTCATACTCAAATAGTTAATCTTTCTATTATCTTTCAGTTATCAAAAACCTATAGAGAATATTTATGCGATTTTATTTTACCAATATATGTAATGCTCAAAAATGGGGAAAATATTACTCATTTTTTTTCGTATGAAAAACTTATCATTGTATATTTTTTACATACAATATGTGAACACACGCAAGTGAACAATAATAACAAAAATGGTATATTTGTGGTTCATATTTGAGTTAGAAATAATAAATATAAACAGACTAAATTATTTTCTCCTGAGTTTTAAATAACTATACTTGTCATGAAAAATTAAACTTCAGTCTATTATAATTGGCTTGTGATAGTATCCGGCATTGCACAGAGTTATTAGGCGTTGAACTTTGTTCTAACAATATATAAGAGAACGCCCAAACAAATCCCTGTTGTTGCCCTCCGTTTTTCATGAGCACACTCACGCGTAGCTACTGAATCAATGTTCTCTCCTCAACATATTTCTTCTATAAATAATCACTGGAGACATTCCAATATTTTTTATTCAAGTGTACTCATATAATTAGTATAATGGACAAAGTTATTGAGTTGTTGTTTTTTTCAATTTTAAGTTGAGTCTTATGCATTAAGGATTTTATTTTTTTATACTAGCCCATATCAAATGGAAATAAATCACAAAATTGCAAAAGAACAAGTTTTATTGTATAAATTTAGAATCGTAAGAACATCATTGACTAAGGATTTTACATTAATTTTGAAGAATATTTTATTTTACATGTTAAAAATTAAAACTAACATTTTTATAAGATATTAAGTGGAAATATAGTTGTACCAAAGTACTAAAAAAATATTATCTCCTCAAAAAAAAAATATAATAAAGGATTGAGAAAAAATACAAATTACTCAATGAGACAAAGAGTACTTCAGCTTCACTTCAATTTTTAAAATTTTATATAGAGTACTTGTCCGTTTTTTTTTCTTTTTAAATATGAATAGAACTAAATGCCTGAGAGATTTTATTTATTTGCTTTATAAGTGTACTTTTTTTATGCTCTATTGGTTTATAAAACAAGAATAACTAAATACGATGCACCCAGTGACGTGTTTTTATACATTCATAAATTATTTTTTACTCGTTAGATGGCTCTTAAGTTGAATCAAGGTTACTTTTTAAAGAATCGATAACTATAATCAGTAAGATTTTTTTGCAAAAGAGCAGATATTTCACTGAATTCAGTCAAATTATATCAACTCAAACTGTAACTCATGGTCTCAATATGGTCTCCTTTAACTTATTCCACATATACATGATTAACGTGCTAAGATGGGATAAATGACGTCGTAGAGAAAATAGGACGAAAACTTAACAACAAAAAAAAAAGTTATTAAAGGCTCTGATAAAGCTTAGTGTTTGTCTATCAAAAGGATATGTTAGAGGTTTGATAATTGTATATAGAGCGACATATTTCTAATTTAATTGTGTCACTACATATTTAAATAATAACATTGATTTTCATATAATATACCATATGGCACAGTTAAAAAGGAAGAAACTTATTAAATGTAATAAAAAATCAGAGAATTTGTGTTATTATTTTATTATAAATTAAATAACAATAATAATGGTTCGAGAAGAACAGAAGAAGTCAAAGTTGGACGACCAAAGGTCCAAATCTGTCAAAACTCTTTATTGGAAGATTGGACAAGGATGTCATCAGATCGTATTGTCCATAGCGAGTCTTAATGAAATTACTAGCGAGGTTACAAGTATCATAATTAAAGAGGGTATTCTAGATAAATTAACTGTATTTAAGCATTGACTTAATAAGGCTGACTCTAAATTAAATAAATACAGGGGCCTCATTGAATGGGAGAATAGGTGACCCTTTAGAATCTCAAAAATTACAAGTAGTGTGCTAAATTAAATAAATCAATTTAAATTCTTTGTGGAACTTTCATGGAGTTAAACCAAACATTTAAAATTAGAACGAATTATTTTAAACATATTACTGAGGAGTCAAGTAAAATGGTTCATGAAAACTGGAACCTCTAGAAGTCAACAACAGTCTTATAGAATTCAAGAACTGGATGTAGGCGATCCGAAGAATTCGATTCCTGGAATTTAATGTCAAAATTGCCATTGGATGAGCAGAGACAATCTAGACAACAGTCTTTCTCTGTCTTGTCTGAATAATCTGGAACAGTTCTATGATATGGACGACATTCAAAGTATTGATGTTTTTTAGATGCGTTTCGTTAAATGGGCAATACTGAGAAAAATACTCCATCCTAAATAACAGAGATGACTTCAATAAATATATTCAGTCGAGAGAGGAAAATTTATCTTCATTTTTTAACCGAGGAAAAAGCACTAGCATAGGAAGCAGAACTCCAAAATGGTACTATGGAAGACCATTTGTGAATTTGTCTTGCAATAGGAATACAAGAAGAAAACATTCAAAAAGAAATATCTACTGGAGCAATAGAGACGTTAGTTGCATCAAATGTCGTAAAAGCAGTGAAGCGCTAATAGCAGAAGGAGATCAAAGCCTTGAATGGCAATGGGCTTTGAGTATAATGGTCAATTTTGAAGGACACAAGGTAAACACTAAAGGATTTGTGTTCCCTAATATCGACTAAGTATTACTTTCATGGCATTTATTGAGGGACTTATAAGTGAAACCAGGGGATTTTCCAAATAGCATTAAACAAATTCATAATAGTGTTTTTTTTTTTTCAATACAATCAGTATATACAAGCGATTTTGAAAATCATACAGTAGATATTAAAAAAAAAGAATCCACTTGTATTCAATACGGAAGATGATTTAAAAACAATAAAGGGCAAGAAAAAATTTATATATTTGAAAAAGAACCTATTAGAACACTGGTAACACGTCCAATTCCAAATGTATATAGAGAGACGGCTTAAGCTGAGCTACAAAAAATGGAGATGCAAAGAATCAGTTGAGAAGCCAACAGAATAAACAAGCCCGATGCATATTGTTCCTCAGAAGACTCTGGGTAAAGTGAGAATTATGGTGGATTATAGAGGATTGAACAATTTTGTAAATAGACGAATTCGCCCTTTTTACTTTTTACCTTTACACCAAACCAGGAAGTAATTGTCATTCATGCAAATGCAAAGATATTTTTCAGTCTGGATGCATCAAAAGACTACTGGCAAGTTCCTTTGGATGAATAAAGCAAAGCTTTAAGGACATTCCTAACTTGTTGAAGAAGAAAATCATTTATAAAGCTCCAATAATTTTAAACGCTTCACGAGAAAAAAAATTGCCACCGAATCTGAAATGAATGGTATAAAAACATTTAATAAATAGTTGATGATATTTTGGGACATGGAGAGATATGGGAAGAAGTCAAGGATGGACGATCAAAGGAACAAATCTAAGAAGACTCTTAAAAATAAATATAACATTATTTATTGAAATAATAGAAAAATTAATATTTTTTTTTAATACTTGCTTTTTGGAAGAGAATATATGTAGAAATAAAATACATGGAGTGCTTACGATGAGAAAAAAGTAAGGAACAATTTTTGAAGGCGAAAGTTAGTTGATCAAAACATTCAGCATAGAGTTATTTATATATCAATCACTCTAATTCTTGCATGAAATCATTCTATACTTCCATAAAAACAGAAGAAATTGTTGAAGAAAAAAATTTAATCAAATGTACAATTCAGAGCAGATCGAACATAAAAAAATTTAATAGCCCTTTATGTTTATAACATACCTTATTTTTAGTACCACAATTTGAATGTTTTTGTCAACTACGACGGCGACATCTCCTTCTTCATACTATCATTCTTTGTTTTTTATCTCTTTGGGAGAGGGTCAAGAAATGAGCCACGTAGACCACATGGTGTAAAGATGTGTGTGTGTTAGAATTATGTGATGAATTAACCATAAAGCGCACATGCATCCACGTACAATTTTGAGAAACGCCGCCATGGGTATATCGGGTTTCCACAAATTCTAATATACATTTTAGCAAATGACCTTATAATATGTGTATTATATGTAAATATATCAGATCATTGGGCGGTTGTAATTTAATAAGACAATAGTCTATTAAGATAATGATATACATACATATATTTTCATAATTTATGTGCAAATGTGAAGAGACAACCGGTTGTTATCAGAGGAGGGAGTTTTATTCAAAGGTAGATATTAGTGTTGAGCTCAGTTAGAAAATTCTGGACAATGTCTAAAGCTGTTATTATTATTAATTCATCGAAAAAATCGGACTTTTAACAGATTTTACATGATATAGAACGTTGTCCTAAGGTGTTAAACTTTTAACATTTGGCACGTAATATTTTGTAGATAAAGTATCCTATCTGTAATTTGATTGGATTTAATGTAATATAGTTTCTATCCTTCTCTTCTGCTAAAAAAAAGAATGTAATTAAAGTAATTTTTATGAGTCGAGATGCGTCATATATAAAAAGCTGTAGAAAATTAGTATCTTGCAAGTAAATTACTTCCCCAAATATTTCGGATTTTGAGTCTCATAGCTGTAAAATATAAGATTAAAAAAATTTGAGAAACTTGACATAATCATGACGAACCAACAAGTGGGCAAACAAGGTCAGCAAGAAATCCAGAAAAACGTTTGTAGCGTTAAAAGAAAAATTTACAAGAACTTACGGTCAACTCTGTATATCGCATTCGATTTTTACATTTTTTGTAGCAGACGTGATATTTCGTCTTAAAAAGAAACATTATGTCACATAAAAGAGAGATTATTTCATATTTCTTAGACTGGTGTTAGAGTATTTCTAAAATAACTAGTAGTGGATTGAATTAAAAATAATGAATCTATAGTATGTTAAGTTAATAAATTAGATCAGGCTGGGACTACGAAGCGGAAGAGAGTTCATAAAATAAATTTAAAATTTAAATTTGTGAAAACTGCTTAACGTGCTATTATGTAGAAAATATCGGTTTGGTTTGTTAAATTTTCATTAGTTTTTTGTATTGGTTGTTTAAATTGTACTTAGAGAAATTTAGTTAATTAGAATAAAGTTGTTTTCTTTGGTACAAAAATAAAATAATAAAATATTCTCTCAGGTGTGGTTATTTGGCAAAAATAACTTCTATTTTTTAGAAATTCACATAGATTTGTAAAATAAATCCATTCATTGATGGATAAAAAAAGTTCTGTCAAGAGCATCCCCAAAATAAATTCGGTCTGGATCAGTGTTCTTCGGAATTCAGAAGAAACCGAATCGATAGATGAGTTTTTGATGACGTCATGTGTATTACAAATGGTTGGCATTGTTTCTACAACGATATTAAAAGTTTAAATTTTGCTATAAATCATATTTGTACGACTCAAAAATCAGGAATTAGAAAAAATTGTTCCATATTGTGTCACGTTATGAAAACGATTAAATTTCAGTTTACTGTCAAGACCAAACTGGACAAAAAAATCTAGGATTATTGGCATTGCAAAGTATTCAAAAAGCCTGGTTTTTTGAAGTGGCCATTATGAAGAATGATGGAGAAGACCTATGCAGGAAAGTAGGAAGAGGAGAGACAAAATTTGAAGAGAGATCTGGAGTTCCTGTCCAGCTTGCAGAAGAAGATTGAGAAGGACCCCACGATATCGATGAATTGCCTCCAAATGAACTTCTCCGTGACTACTAGGACTATCATGAGGTCCGTGAAGGGCGACTTTTTTTTTATTGATATTATCGAAAATAGAAAATTATTTGGATATTTCTAAAGCAACCTATTGAGTCCACGTTTTGCTGCCCAAACCTGTATTGTAATTGTTCATGGTGTATACAAAAAAAATGGTATTGCTTTTTTGATGTGATCTCCTCTGGTTTCATGTCTCTGTCCACAAATCCACTCCAATTCCCTCCTTCCCGCCCTGCCCCCCTACAATATTTCATATGAGACAAACTCACAACTTCCTCCACATACTGATACCTTCGTTTAATTTCATAATCCTCCATAGTACTAATTGTCCGACTATCTCAAAAAGTCGAAATCCTTGTCCTCCTAATCCAGAAATATATATTTCACTTTGCCTAGTTATTTTGTTATTGTAAAAATGTGGCAATAATTGAATTTCAATTGGCCACTCTCGCTGCTTTTAATTTTTAGATAATAAGAAAAAGTATGACATGTGGGCAAAATTATACAATCTATCTGAAAATTGGTGCTCAATTTCAAAAATATTACATATTGGTCTATGGTACAATTAAACAAAGTGGAATTTGTTTTTAGAAAAGTTAAAAGAAAATCTTATTATATGGTTTGATAGTAAAAAATAATCCGTTGTATTGGAGCAAATGTGCATATTTTTACGGATATTTTTATATATATAACAGATTTACATGTATTGTTACTTGCAATATTTTCTTTAAAAAAAACATAATTGTCACTAAATTATTATTAACTATAGATTATTATTTAATAATTGTTAAGATTAACTGATATCTTGTTTTGAATTTTGGTCCACAGTTTGGATCGTATATAAATCACAGCTTGGTTTTGGACCAAGTCTCAACACTAATAGATGGATAAGTGTAAAAGAAGAAAAATCCATAATAAATGAGATACTTTAAGTAAGTACAAGATATATCTATAAATAGGATTAATATAATACATAATTTTGATTGATTATCAACATTAAGATGTTTGATTCTAATCCAAAAATATAAATGATTTGAGATAAGTACATATATATATGTATATCTATAGAAGTTGTAATATTTCCATTAGAGAATAATATAAAAAGACTATGTCGACTTTTGAATAGCTCAAGGTTCCAAGTTAAGAGATTGCAAATGTTGTTTGTATGTATTTTATGAAAAAGGATGGAATACCATGTAGAAGAAAAAAAGAAGAAGATCTATATGAGGATCTCAATGTGTTCAACACACGTCATATAAAAAGTAAAAGATAAATTCCCTCTGATAAGAAATTTTTTTGATAAATGAATCATTCTTCTTAATGATTTGCTAACTTTGTAAAACATTTCAAAAGGGCTTTTTAGTATGAATGTGTCCAAATATGGACACATACCCTTGATTTAACTTATTCTGACAATTCAACATGTTGAGAGCCTCTTTATCTTTTCAAAATTGAATAGTAGAGGAAGAAAAATAAAATAGAATGTATTTGAAGCAATATAGGGATAAAGCTAGAAGTCGTGTACATGTGTTTTCCGCTTTTCAAAACGTGGAATATAGCTTTATTTTTTGAACCAATCAATACAAAACTATGGATGGGCATTGTCTCAGATATGTACAAATTGGGAACCTAAAATTGAAAGGAGCATTGATTACGATTAAGCTACGTTATTTCAATTAGACAACCAAACAACAACTAAAACAAAAACTAACATTTTTTTTTGTTTTTATCCCATGTCTCTAAGTGTAAAAATGTATGGCGAACAACAAAAAGACAACGCATAAGTGATTTCTTCCGTGCCGTTGTCAGTGCCGATAAGGCTGTTATTGCTTGCAAAGGAAGACTTATTTAATAAAAAATAAAGCTAAATAAAGTAGATAAACATTTCATAAATTAGTTTTGAGTTGTCGTTTCTTGATTCCATAAATATCCAGGTTTTTTTAATAAAGCCAGGCTTCTGTAACTTTTGGCTCCCTTCTTGAATTTGTAGCCCATCAGTCTATCAATATTTTTTGTTCAATATTTCCTCCTTTACAAGCAATAACACTGACAAACAGATTGGCTGCTCTTGAAGTTCTACACGCGCAACGCTTTTATAATGGCTGCTTTGAGTGAATCCGAATTTGGATGCAAGGTGTGGCAGACATTTTTCTCCAATACACTCTAAATCGTAAATTTGGAGGGGGGAGGTCAGAGGAGGGAAAGGCCAGAGTGAGCCATATTGTCACTTACAGAAATTTAATATAATTAGATTCAATATGCAAATTTATTTTATAGACTTCTTGATGTTGTAATGTGTCCAGATGGAAATCGCAGCGGTTAAAAGGCTAAGGACGGCTACATTAATTAATAAGAAATATCAGACACATATCTATTTAAAGTATTTATTTATTTTTGAAATATTATTGTTTATTAAACTTGTTGAAGTTTAAAATTCAAAATACTAATATTTTAATGGATCATTCGAGGTAAAGCAAACTACCTGTGATGTTCCTCGTTTCCTTTCAACTTTTAAATTAGAACTTTACTCTCTTCAAAGCAATAATTTATAGTTGGTTTTTATATGTATATATGGAGCTGCATAATACATTTACATTGCCGTCATTTATTAAATAAAACTTTATATTAATTTTTATATTCATTGTGTGTTATGTTAAGAACATTTAATCTATTAGAAAAATAGGCTGTACATTATACATACATAGTCCTTTTATTATTAATTAAAAAAAATATGCTACATACTGTGTACAACATATACAGTTAATATACATATATGTATAGGCTTATATACCTATATTTTATCATGGAATAATAATAATAAGAAATAAGCTAAAATTAACAAAATAAATTCTTTTTTTTCCTTATTATACAAGTAGATTAGACTGATAATAAACCTTACATTTTTACACGATATTATCCCCTTTTCAATTTCTACTTTTTTTGCGGGAGACGCAATATCTTGTCGTTAAAGGAAAAATTAAAGATGGATAATTTCAGTAGCTTAGACTGGGATGAGAGTACTCAGAAAGTTAACCAGTTGGTTTTAAATTGAAAATAAGGAGCCCTTAACATGGTATCTAGATTAGATTAGACTGGAATCACGAATCCGAAATAAGTTAATAAACTTCAGGGACTCTTCTATCGACGTATGACCATGATTTGATAACTTACACGTAGATGAAAAAAGGGATTCCAGGCCTGAACTTCTAAATTATGCATCAATAAGTTAAATTTCGGGGAAATTTGGGGGAAGTAGGAAGGTAACTATTACATTTTCCGCAAGATGCTGCTTTTTCAATTCGTGGAGAAATTCCTTTGATTTGGACTTTTCCTCGGATTTAGTTTGATATTTTCTGTCTTTGTCGGTAGTTTATTTCATAAACTTTAGACTATAATAGATAGATTTTATTTTTGTATTCCCTCCTAGTTTATTTTTGTATCATGTTATGTTTGTTTGATATATATTTTTGTGAAATAAACCCCATAAAAAAAAAATAAGTATCATAGATTTTTTTTTAAATTACAGAGGATTGATTCATTCACTGATTCATAAGTCGTCAATTTCGTCATAATTCTTCTGTAGTAGCACTTTATTAGGATTGGCATCTCCACCCCTCTTTTCAAAGGTTCAAATATCGACAGCTGTCTTTCCAATGTTAGGGCTACCATATTTCTTTTATTTTATCTCAGGGGTGGTTATTTTACAAAAAAAAATCAATTTTTAAAAATTGTTTCACTATAAATTAAAATAGATTTCAAAAATATATCGATCCTATAATAAAAACCGTATACCCGGTACGGGTTTTTTTCCTAAATGTTGTAGAAACATAGTCCAAAAATATTCAATTTAGTAAGAAAAGAATTAATTTTAAGTTTATCCGTATTTATTCATTTTCAGAAGCTACACAGACCCTACAAAGTTGTAAACTTCACAATTTTATGAAAAATAGGAGTATAAATATCAACTAAACAATAATCATAATAAGTTAAAATAGAGCAATTTATTAAATATAATTATAATAAAAATAATCAACTATCAAGAGTGATTTTAATTATTTTGATAAAATGATCATTTTAAGTCTAAGAAACCTAGAATGTGCACTTACTAGAGTGCAAATGTCCCTCTACAGTCATTTCTATTGTACATATGTTATTACTAAAAAAATTGAGAATTTTGTGACATTATCTGTGAAATTTGGTTTGTCCTTTTTTTTAACGTGTTTTTAGTAAGAAAAAAATATTTATGTTCTTTATCATATCTACAAAATTACGCTGATTTGAGGTATATATCTCAATTTTTTCCAAAGTTATGATCGATTGTCGTTTTTAAAAGTGACCTTAACCTCTAAAAATGGATTATCCTCTTATTGTTAACTAGTATACAATCTTTGATAATTTTGCTTATAAACAAACAGAAAACTTCATTGGCAGAGGGTATTATAAAATATAATATCGATGTACTCCGTTTTCACATCATTTTTAGTTCTTTATGTTCTGCATTAGATCTAGTTTTATTGTAAAAAAACAATAGTGAGTTATAATCAATGCCTGCATATTTTTATTGAATATATTCTTGATGATAACACCTAAAATATAAAATTGCTCTGTGATGGCTAAATTTTATTCGTTGTTGTGAAGTACTATCAAACAAAATAAGAATCCTACTAAAAAATTTATATTTTCCCAAATTTTTATGTCTTAATGTCATTCATTATTATTATTGGTTACACAAAAAAAAAATACAACTATGAGTTTTACTTTGAAAAACGTTTTTTTAACTATCTTATATTATTAATAAAATAGGAAAAAGTTATGTATTATAAGTAGTACAGCCATAATTTATTTAAAATAATAATTTTAGGGAAAAAATTACAAACGTTTAATAAATATTACTTATGTTTTCAAAAAAGTAATTTTTAATAAATTGCCTTATTGAGACTCATATTGACTTTATAAAGGTAAGCATTCTATTTTTTCAGGATAAAATAGAGAAATTTAAAACTTTAAAATCCACAAAACATCCTTTTTATATTACATCATCGTTCACCTAAAAGAAAATTTTAGGACTAACATTCCAAAAAAAGTAAGATTTTAAGCACCAGTCTAACGTGGACTCAAAAATACATTATTTTATATATATTAATAAGAAAAAGCTCATGTCAACGATTACAAATTAATTAACAATTACTTTAAAAATTAATTGGAGAAGCTCGATGTTATTTATTGATTTTCAATTAACAACATTCAGCTCAGCTTCTTTTCCTTGTTCATATACAAAATACATATATAGATGGGTACGTCATAACTAGGTCAATATACCCCATTTTTATAAATAACATATAGGTATATGTTTAACTATATGGGTGATTTATAGTCCGTTTATTTCAGTCCAAAAACAAAATAAAACAACAAACAGAGAACTAAATTAAATATATTAATTAAATTGAAAATATAACTCTTTTTTTGGAGGGGTTGCTTCATGATATCATTATTAAGTATGTTGAGTGTGTGTTATTATAGCTCTGTTTATTATTTCCAGAGGCATTTTATGCATTTAAAACATATGTATACATAAAGAAGAGATGAGGTAATGAAACAAATTCACTTAAATGAATCCTTTGCCTCCAGTGATGTGAAGATAATTAATAGACATTCAATTGAAGGAGATATTTATGCGATAGAATTGGGATGTTATAAGCAACCAATCAAGGATTTTGGTTGGTGAATATATTCATGAGAAAATATCTTAGTCCTTTACAAGGAATTCCCTTATAACTAATGTTGTGTCAGTAATTATTTAGGACTGAAGATTGCAGTCCAGATCAGTTTTGGTTCGGTTCATTTCAGTCTTAAACACTTTTAAAGTTTGGTCATTGATGATGTCATTTAACTTTATTTATTAATCAGTTCTACTACTCACAGTCCTAAGGACCGATCCTAAGACAGGACTGGACTAAACCGACTAGATAAAAACAGACATAATACTATTTATAACTAATTGGTAGTTGATAGGATTCGTTCTGAAAGTCCTAGAGTCGTCTGAGATCGTTGCGATTTTTAGTGGACAACACTAATTTAGTTGTTTATAGAAGTTATATTGGAGCCGGTCTCAATTTTTTTTGCCTAGATTGGTATCAAGGAAATATTCGCTCTGGATCGGTATTACAAAAGGTCGATATGAACCGGTTTCAAATAAGTTTTGTGTCTAGTTGGGTATCAAGAAACATAGGGTCGGGATTGGGTTTTCCAAAAAGTCAGTCTGAACGTGTATAAAAGATATTTTTTTGTACAGTTTGGTCCCAAAAAAATATCTGGTATGGGTTGTTCTCTAAAAAAATTCCATCAAGACCGAATTTTGATAAATTCAATTTTTAAATTCGAATATTAACAGCTAATATGATGTCTCTTAGGAATCAGGGCTACCTTATTTATATTATATTACTTTAGTGGTGATTATGTATTTTTCAAAATTTGTTTTCTCATAGGATTTGAAAATCTCAAATTCTCAAATCCTATGAGAAAACAAATTTTGAAAATTACATAATCAGCTTTGGGCCCCAATCTGAAGGATTGGGACCCAAGCTTGCAGGAGTATAACGAAATTACGAAAACAGTTTTTTTATGGAATCCTGAAATGAAAACATAAAACTAATCTGTGATATGTTTAAATACTATATTTTGGTATGTTTTTTTATTCAATATGTTTTCTTTCACGAGCAATAATACCCTCGACACTACGGCAAATAAATTGGCAGCTCCTGACTATGAATGTTCATAGTGTACCTCCTATCATGATGATAGCTCGGAGCAAATCCAAATTTGAATGTGAGATGTGGTATATATTCATCTACAAGTCGATCTAAACTGCAAGAGCCCTATGGGTTCATGTCAGGGGTTTATGAAGGCTATATAGAGAGAGCCAAGAAGTCAGACACATTCTATGGGGCTATAGTTCATTTATTGATGTTGTAAGCAGTCCATATGAATATGTCAACGATCTCTGCAATCTTCTCGGCAGTGAGACTGCTGCGGAGGATATCACACACGTATTCCCTTTTTTTTTTTTGTTTCTCCAACATTTGTACACTTCGGAACATTGAATAATACTAATATAAGTTGTGAGTCCACATTCTATAGATTCATTCTATAGATGAATTCTGATTAACTTCAGTTGTGTTTTAAAATTTTGAAGATCAACCTACAATAATTTCATATGAAAATGAAAATAGTTAGAAAATTGCTCCATAAATTGAGACTGAAAAATTAGTCCTTATATTGAAACCAAAAAAGAATAGTTCTCGTTTTGAAAGTACTTAAATTTCTGTCTAAGGTCTGACATTATGCTGTGGACCAAAACATTGTTCCAAATCGGACTATAAAAATCACTTCAGACCGAACTGGAATCAAATATAGCTGGGAGTGAGTCACAACACCACTAATCATGTAGTAGAGAGAGTCTTTAATTTACTTGAATTGTTTAATTAGTAGTTTTTGTGCAACCTCTTTAATTACAGATTTTACTAATTATATTCGTAAAGAAAGGGGGATGCTTGTACATATCTTTTCACCCAAATGAGTGCTTGAAAAATAGCCAAAATACGTGTTGCTGATATGCTAATTAATGAATGATTCTTGGGCCTTTATCTATGATTTTTTTTTTTACTTTCCGTATATCTTTTAACAAAGAAATAATAATATTAACAATGATAATTTTGGGCGTTATTATGAAAAATAAGAAAAATGCCTGTAATTTTTTTTTTATCTTTTAAAGCAATATGCATATGAAAAAAAGAGATAAAGATAGGAAAAGAAGCGTAAGACGGTAATTTGTTTGTCCATATCTAATTTAAATATATATGTCAAATCAAATATTATTATGTTTTTTTAAAAGATGCTATTTCTTTGCACTTGCTAAAAAAATGTATAAGATAGAAGACAAAGTAAAAGATTGCGGATCATTTTTCCCCTTTTTTATCTAAATGCATTAAAATATGAATATTTAATGTTATATTTCGTCCATTTCAAGTTGAAATACTTTTTTTTCGTTTTTTTTTTTTGATAACTTCATTTTCAAAACTGCACTTATTAATAATTATTTTAACAAATTTACAAAAAGCTATACATGTTTTTTATAATTTATAAAAGCTATATTTTTGTTTCATAATGATAGTACACTTTTTAAGTTTTATTTTACAGTTTTGGAAGTCATATCGGATAGGTGACATCTTCCATTGTAGATAAACTGAACTTCAGTACTGTATCACTCCATAATTTGTCAATTTTTCTACTTCTCTTTGAAATACTTTTGATTATGTGTTTTTAGAGGATAGTTATTTTATCCAAAACTTATGAAACACATTTCTAAATAACTAATTGTGAATGATTTAATGATGAAATAATTGGAAATAAGTGTGTTTTCAAAGGAATCAGAGTATTAATTTTTCCAGAACAAATCCAATTATAAAAACCGGATTTGGACAAATCATACCAAATTTAAGTCCTTACATAATACCTAATCTTATTACAACAATTTAGCTTTTTATAATTATTATTTGGTGAGTAATTTGCGCTCCAAGAATTTTATAAATTTAAGATTATCAGAATAACTTGAAAAAAAAAATCTTTTATATCTTAGAAATTAAAAAAGTGAACTAATTGTCATTTGTCACACCAAAAAAACAAAATATCTAAAGTGAAATTAGTTTAATTTTTAAAAATACTAGGGCGTACACCTATTATATAACACCCAATCATTTTATGAATGATTTAACTATCCCCAGAATTTCGTAAACTTTGTCGATAAATAACATAATATTTAGAAATATCTTCCTCCTTGAACAATAATAAAGATACATACTAAGACTAACTCGCTAATCCTCTTCCTAATTCCCTTTGTTTAATTAGTTTTCAATTTAAGTTCTTGCTTTTTCTGTTAGTACAATGATTCGTTTTTGAATATTCAATTTCTTTGGTTTCATTTTCGTATTGACAAACCATATCTTAAAAAAACCTTTTGAGACACGGGATATAGATCTTTTTTTATGAAAAACCAACTATGAGCCGAAAACAAACTTGTCCTCCATAGCCCAATAATGGAGTATCAGATTAGTACGATCAGAATGAAACATAAAATTTGCTACGTAACTTAGAATACTGAACAATTTTTATTTTATGAGTGAAGTCTGTATTTGTCTCCGTTTTCGAAATAAATACCCTATTCGTTTTTACTAGGGACATACTTTCAATAAACTATAATATTACAATATAGTAGATTCTGTCAAATCATGTTTAGGTAATATTTTTTTTCGACTGTAAACGCAATTTCCTTGCTAATTCAACACATGATAGGAACTGACTGTAGTTCCAAAAATATTTTAGAAACCACTTCCTCTAAGTTTCAAGTTCAAAATAACTTTGCTATCTCAACTTATCCCACAAATTTAAATACTAAGCCTATAATTGAATAAAATACTATTATGAAATATTGGGTTTTATTCATATATTAACTAAATGAGTAAAATTTGAATTACCTCCTTCTTTTGACTATTATTTAAGATTGTTTTAATCTTGACGCACCACATGTTAGAAAAATGTTTGAACAATTTAAATTTTACTATTATTGTAAATAATCATTTCTATGGTCTTTTTTTTCAAATAATTCATGAAAACGAATTCTATCTATAAGTAGGAAAATGTTAATTGGAGATGTTTTCCAGAATCCTCATCAAAGCCTCGAAGTTTGACAAAAGTATTTATGCTATGAAAAATAATTAATACTAAAGCTTCTTGTGTATTTTTTCAATTTCCTGGGACATCTCATGGCGAAAATATTTATTTATACAACTCAAATTACAAAGTAAACAAAATCTCCTACTTACGGAATCTTTAATTTAAATACTGATTTGGTTTTGGGTAAATTAAATTTATAAGAATTTCCGTTCCCATAACCACTCAAAACTGTGTGGGTTATTTCTCTCTTGCTGCTTTAGGAATGCACTTTTTTCCTTAATAATGATTAAGACAGTTTCAATTATAGTTTGGTTAAAAATAATTTATGAGCTTATGCGAATTTGTAAGGCCAATACTAAGTTGAATGTTGTTTCTTTGGTTAATACACCACGAAAATTAATATCCTAATACTTAAAAAGTTATGTTTTGTCCCTGCCACCTATAAATATATAAATAGACACTAATAGGGAGGCCGGAGACAGTTGCAAAATGTATTACTTTTAGTTCAATTAAATGAAGTTTATTAGACTCAGACACGACAAAAATTTAAAACATTATAAGTACGATATTTCTTAAATCTATCTATAAGGGTCGTCTGAAAAGTTACCGAACTAATCATGATACACGACAATTTGAATTTTTATTTTCCATAATAATCTTCATGTAACTCTACACACTTTTCCTGGCAATCATTTCATCTCTGTAATCCGTCCAAATAAAACTCAACGTATTTCTCTGCCAAATTATTGTTCACGAGACATTTTGTTTAAATTTTCATTTAATTCGTCAGATGGAGTTACACTGATTAAGTATAAGTTAAGATTATAGTATTACAATTACTCCATCTTACCTAGAATCTTCTTTTGAAGTAAATATACATCAAAAGCATATTTACTTCTCTATGAACAACCGGGGTACGAACCTACGCACATTGAGTTCAAGAAAATTATTTCTTCCAAGCGTGGTGTCCATTGATCTACGTTGTTTCACCGAGACACTTTGTATTTTTGACTCAATTTACTCCAAATAGGAATGACTTAGACGTGTCTAATTTTAAAACAAAAAGCTTATATATCTCTGCTATTGTTTGAATCTATTTGAAGGTTACACTTTCAAAAATAAATATTTAATGACAGATTCATACTTGATTTTTTTCTTTTTTCACAAAAAAACTGACATTAACATACTCAAACGACTGTTACATAACAACTATACTTCTAAAATGAGTGAAACTTTGTTAAGAAACTCTCAACAGATGCTAAATAAATGTGATTAGCTTTTATTTACGAGTGTTATCATCTATACGTTGATGTCTGAAAATATTAAAACTTCCCTCGTATTTAGAATGTGAACTGTTTTATTTCTTTCGGCAAGGAAGAGTTGTAACCAGGACTGTGGACTGACTGAAATTGCAGTGATACCAACTTGAACTTCAAGGTCAAGTCCTTTGCTTGCATGGAACTTTTAGTAGCAAGTCAATATTTGGAAATATATGTAGTGTTGATCCTATCCACTGGAATATCTATATCTATCTACTTAATTTAAATTTTAATAAATTGGAAATTGATATATCGACTATCTTCAAAACTGGTTAGAGATAGGTGAGTGAGCTTTCTAGAGATAAAAAAGTACTCCCTCCCTGGCTCACCACATGTTATAAAAAAATATTGTCAAGTTGATATTTTTCCCTTATATTCTTGAGAGAATATTTAAATACTGAGTAGCTACGTGTGATTTTATTTATGAAAAACGGAGAGTATTTGTTAGAGAATAATAATGTATGTGAATAACGAAAAGTTTTTCAGTTCATAATCACATATGCACTGACGATTACAATATCTCAAACTTCCTTACAGTTATTGTCTTTTGAGTTTTGATAAAAATTACACTATGCAACAAAATGAAGGTCTTGGAGCTCCCGCGAGCTGAAAGCCACATTTATTATTCTTATTTAAGCCGTAGAACATGAATATAAACATTAAAACTTTCAACGGATGTTGGTTTGGCCTTTAAAGACTCTTTCACAGATCAGTTCTTAGAGTATAACTACGATTCAGTGCATATTTGTGTATGAAATAACTATTTAAATGAAAATATAAATAAATATAAATTCATACAAGATTGCAGCATTTTAAAAATGAACTATTCATTACTTTATCTTGATTGCAATTAATAAAAAATGTATATAACCTTCAAAAAATGGAATTAAATGAAGTATCTTACAATGAAGCCAATATGTTTTCTTCAAATTCTTTATATTCTAGGTAAAGTTATAGAATAGACATTATATTTCAATTTAAAAAAAGTCGATTTTGATTGATTTTTGGTGTTTAATATTTATGAAGATATTTAAATATAAGGTTGCATGAATATAGATAATAAAATATCCAAAAAAAAAAAATTGTATTGTTTCTCATGATGTTTACAAAAATAATTAATAATAATTTAGATGTAAGGGGATTAAAACAAGTATATAGATGCTTCATATTCAAAATAATTGATTCATTGAATCATAAAGGATTCATTTATTTCCAGAATAGTATTGTAATTTATATTTGCGTAACATAACAAGCCTATTATATTGAAATTTCTAAATAAATATACAATAAATTAATTTTTATTCTAAGAACTTCCACAAATTAAACTTCGAATATAATATTTTTGGGCAAAAATAGTATATATTAAATTTTTTAGAGAAAAATTTCAAATAGTTCCATAGTTATTAACAAAAAAATATTATTTCTCCAATTTTTTTTTTTTTTTGAAAAATTAAATTAAATTTTTTGTATATAATTTTTTTTATATCTAATCTGAATTTAGATACCAACGGTCTTAGCAGCCTTTTAGTACTGACACTTGCGTGAAAGAGATTTTACCCGTGTTGTCTTTTTTTCGTTTATATCTCTGACATTTTTACACCTCGAAACATGGGATAAATCCCAAGAATTGTTTATCATTGTTTGAGCTGTCTTTTGGTTACGTAGTTTAACCTCTTATTTAAGATAACTTAGAGAAAAGCGTAAGTAAATTCAACTGGAAGTTTGGGTTTCCTTTTCTCTGAACAATACTTCATAGACATATTTTAGTTAAATTATATGCTTAACAATCAAATTTGCAGGATGTACTAATAAACCTTTATTTGATTTAACAGATGTGTATCGTCCCCGATATGATCTTTTAAATCGAATATGTCAATTTCTCATTCATTGATTGTGGCGATCAATTTTGACTTCTATAAGTACAATTTGTTACTCACCCAAAAGGTAAAAAGCATAATTCGTTAATTGAAATCTACTATAATTTGTATCCAATAAAAAAGAACAATATTGTACATAGCTTGCTTTTATGTTGACGGGTCACAACTTTGCAACAAAACTTGTGTACCTAACAAAACAATTAATTAAAGGTATATTTTTCTTATATATTCACATTAAATGAATCTCTTAACTCTTATTTACCCACATTTTATGCATATATGTATATCTTTAAAATTTCGAAAAAATAATTAAACCATTTTCCAAGAAAATAATAAAAACTATTTTTTTTTAAATATCCACCCTGTAAAAGAAAAACCTTCCAACACGTCTTAAGTCACTAAAAAATTACTGAGTAAAAGATAAGACTCATCTAATGTTTATTTTTTCTTCTTTTTACGAAAATATACATTCTCTCAAATATGTTTGTTAGTGTTGGGCTTCGGTCTAAAAATCCTAGAACTGTCTGTTACTACTATTATTTTCAGTAGAAAAAAATAGTTTAGTCTTTCAAAAAAAGTTTGGTTTGGATTGATGTGGATGAAGAAATACAGTTAACATAATATCATAGTTGCTGTTGGATTAGTCCTTGGACTGATTTACTAATTAGTCATTCCCCCTCTCCCTTTCAATCTTTTTTCTCGGTCTGATCTTTTTTTATGATGCAATGGTTAAGGACAGATAGTCGATCCTACAGTTTTTTTAGTTTTTTCACTCCTAGCTAGGATTAAGAAATATAAAAACGACCAAAATAATTAATGATCGCCATAACGTATAATAATACATTCCAGTTTCTTTTCTCATTGAAAGAGATTAGAATAAAACTTCAACAAATGAAATGATGTAGATAGTAACTACGTCATTTAACTATTAAAGTTACCATAAGACCAATAAGAACTGGCCTTTTGAAAAAATTTTAGAACCTGACTTATAGGACAGGTGTCTTTTTAGACCGATCCAATACTAATCATAGGGTTTGAGCTCGTTTGTTTACATACCCAAGGATAGTGCGTTTACCACTTTGCGTTTATCAGTGAGTTTTAGTAGTTCCTAGTATAACCGAGAGTAATTAGGCGTCGGCTAAAAACATATATTGATTTAATAATATAGAAGATCATTCCATCAATAAATCCTTAATGTTACTTTCCATTTTTCATGAGTATTCTTACACTACTCAATACTTATATCTCTTCATATGTGTTCTCTCGACATGAATGAAAGAATAATATATTAAGAACTACATGGAAACCCCCTGAGATATTTTATTAATATGAATATATTGTTATGTCTTAGATCTAAATTTATTGATGATATATATCAGGAAACACTATATACTGTGCACCATGTGAGTGCTTTCGCCCATTCAGATAGACAAACTTTGCTTTATTAATATAGACTGTGTTAACTAATACACTAAAATATGTACATTGATTTTGACAATTCCAATACAAAAAAATTCTGCTATAAAATTTGAACTGATTTGTTCCTTTTGTTTATTAATAAAAACGGCAAAATCTATTTTTCTTAATTTTTTCTACTCATCAAATACATATTTTTAATCATATCCAAGATTTATATATACACACATATAACTCATGCAAATATGTATTGAGATATGAGTCACAAACTAACACAATCTATTTTTTTTAAATACAAAAAAATATTCTTCATAGATAAATAACTAACTCCAGGATTCTTAAATGCCCGCCTTACAAATAAATCAAATACTCAAACTAAAATACATATTTGAAAACGTAATGAAAGAGTCTTTATTGGTTATCTATCTTCTCTATGAAAAAGTATGAAACATTGAAAATATTGAATGTATTGATACATTTTATATTTGTATAGGCCATACTTTAACAACAAACTTTAAGCGCATGCCCAGATAGGATGTTGTTTGTTGCATTGGTGGCTAGGCAGTAGTATTTGTTGTCAGTTTAAAAAAATGGCGGCAGTGAACGAAGTATTTATTCCATAATCGTTAAAAAGGAAATATGTCATTGTTTCGATCTGCATCGGACGAGACAATGTTTTAGATTAAAAACTTCTTAAACTTGGCCTGTTATTTTGCAAGGAGAGTCAGGAAGAAAGAGTCTGAAGATGATTATGAATCAAAAGCAAAGTGTGCTGATCACAAGATGAGGTCATGCAGTCAAATAGATCAGGGTTTTAGTGCAAATTTACCAAAATATTGACCATTTAGCCATTAAAATTGATGGAGACCATTGCCAATAATCTCTACTGCTTTCAGAGACTAATCAAGAAGTCTGGGAAAGATGATTTGCAATATAAATGTCATTCCACAGTGCAAAGTAAATTTTGATCTGGTTGTCATATTTTTGGCGACTTTGTTGTACGAAGTACTTCAGGCTCAACAAAACTCAATCTGATGTACTTCTTTGTGTGAGATGAAGTTGGGCGACACAACGACCGATCCTCTTTGCAAAAAAAAAATCGATTGATGTTAAGGATATGGTACGAATTCCGGAATCTGCCAAAGGAGACTGTCATCAAGACCTACTCCTTGTCTGAGGTCGAGTTATGACCGTTATTGAGGCCAGAGACCTATTATATTGAATAATAATATAAAAAATTAATTCAGTAACCATATGGCATTGATCGTTAGTGAAATCGGATGATTGAATTGGGAAAAATCCTTTTTTTTTAATTGTTTTGGTTATTAAATAAAGATCGCACTCTATAGATTGAAATAGAAAAATTATTCGATCAAATATATGTGAATATGTGATTTGACATTTAAGACGGATCAAATCTTTTGTCAGGAAGTAAAAAAAAACACCTTTGTGCATCAGGTATTCCAAATAGTTTAAAAATAAATAAATAAAATGTTATTTAAAATCCTTTTCCATGCTGTAAAGTCAAGCCAGCTTACATGAAATAAACTATTAAATAATCATATACCTACATAAGTTTAAAATCAAGAGATATTCCATTGTTTACAAAAGATTGACATCAAAGATGTAAGATGACGAAAAACATTTTCAAAAAAAGAATGTATTTACAGAAAAGAAAAACAGCGTCAAGCATCTATCTATGCCTTAAGATAAATGTTTGTTTTTTTGTCGTAGATGAAGTCATTTGTACGTATATTTACTTTTTCTGTGTTTCTCTTTTTTTGAACTAATTAAGATATAGGTAAAATATGAGGGAGTTTAAAAAAATAAATGTAAAAAGATATGATCGACTAGCATAGGTATTTCTGTTTTTTTGTTTGTTCTTTCCATTTATTTGTTAGAGAGTGGATTTTAAATATTCGATCATTGTATAGTGCACAAACCATTCTATTTGAAATAAATATTATAATCTCCGGGTTAACTGCTATCAGCAATAAGTGTGACATAAATAAATAGTGATAGATTATTACTCATTAATGTTGAGACTAGAGATAGGATAGCTTTGGACACAGATCCAAAGTACCCGGCTACGGTATAACTAAACTTGTATTATCTGAAAAGATCTGAGAGCCGAACCAAAAAGCTTATAATTAATATTTACTGTAGGTACATTTTATAAATTTGCCTAAACGTCTAAAAGTTGAACTTCAACCGTCGCAACCTTTTAATAATAAAAATAACTTTTCTATGTACAACGAAGCAACGCTTTGCAAAACCAAGAATATGTTATTGTATTAGGAGGAGAAGGATTGAATATCAATTACTCGAATAAATTTCAAAGTAGGATTAAAAAACATTGGAGTTTTTTCTTTATATTTATGTATGTTTAAAGTCATTTTTTGTTTAAGGAGTCAATGTATTTGATGACATACAAATTCATCTTTATGATACCTATTACGTTCATTCTATAACTATATTGTAATTGTTCGTGGTAGATACAGAAAAAGTCGTACTGCTTGATTTAAAGAGATGTGATCTCCCCCAGTCTCTACCTTTATTACATATCGGAACATTTAAAAAGAGACAGAAAAAGGCCCAGAATCCGTTTATAGTTCTTCACTTCTTCCAACTATGGAATTATTATTCAATATTAGTTGATAACTCCTCACAGCTTGAAAAGAACTAATTTGTATCTAAACAAAAGATGTTAAAAATACTGATCAGAAAAGAAGAAGAAGAGAAATCGACGGCTGACAACCTATAACAGTGTTCATAGTTTTTTTTGTTCATTTTAAAACGAATAAATTTTCAACTTGTACAATTAGCTTAAGTAAGTTGGAACTTGTACACAACATCTACCAGAAATCCGAATACATGCATAAATTAATGCTTAATTTATATTTTACCATTATAAGGCCATATTTCTTTGGAATGGTGGTATGATACTAACAATATGTCCATATATCATCGTCATGCTCAAGTTACATACAACCACATAATTCATTTAATAATTATTCGCACAAGTTATTTTTCAAAACTTTTTCGTTCATAAATATTCAGAAAATGATATTTTAAAATGAAAAAAGATAAAGCAAATGTGCATTGGATTTTATTTTTTCTGCATAAATATTAGGTTTGAAATCCCAGTACTTAGACATCTCTTGGGTGGTAGAATATATGTTTAGGAGTACCTAGGTGGTTATAGCGAGTACATTAAATTTAAGGCACATATCTGTCATCATTGTTGTTGGTTTGAGAGAAAAGTGAGGGGTTTGAATGCAATGTTGAAGGTTACTTCCTTCTATATTCACCTTGTCACTCTGTAGTGTTTCTTTTTTATTATTATTTTAAACCTAAATTTATTTACGTAAAATAAATATTATAAGAGTGTGGCTAAAAATTCCCAAACTAAAAAAGATACAGTACATATTTTCGGAATCTTTTTTTTTTAAGCTAGGCTCCTTGTAACTCTACCTACATCTCCAAGTGATGCTCCCATCTCTGTAACCCATCGACATTTTTCGCTGCAAAATAATTGTTCACTAAGGTGATTGCCTCATCATTTGACGATAATCTTTACAATACACTGTTTGGACTCTATTTTTGTTTTGGTCGTTTAACGGTGGATCCAAGTTTAATCTACATTAATTTATTGTCACCAAAACTCCTCGTATCTAATGCCCCTAAACAGCACCAACATAGCGATATTCGATTTTTTCTATTTTCACAAAAACATTCAAATTAACTCTCGCAAGCGACTGTTACCTAACAACTGAGTGTCCAACTCGGCTGAAACTTTAGTGTGAACTCTGAAAATATATGTACTTTGTAGAGGCAATTAGTTTTTCTTTACGAGCACAATTATCTGCACGTTGAGGTAAGAAACTTGTCCAATTACTCTCGTAAATTAAAAGTAGTTCCTAACATTGATAATTAAACAATAATTAATAGTTCAATAAATAAAAATGTTTATAGGATCAATATTTAATAAATTATAACCAAACAAATGAAAGTTTGATACACAAATTTCAATATTTTACCATTGCATTGTTTTCTGTGGCTTCCTCCCTTAATTCACCAGACGTGTTGCCTTTTTCTTATTTATACATATTTAATCAGCATCCCATTTTCATCATAACCCTCCATTATTGATAAAGATCTGTTATCCACTTCTTCATACCTCAAGGTTTTGCATTTTAATTCGTCTGTGCTTCGTGCACTACTGTATTTTTGTTATGAAGGCTTATATTTTGAACTTTTCTGAGTAACGTGACGCCGTTGAAGTTGATGAACAGCTACGCGAACGGACATAGGAAGAAGAGGTGCATTAAATTTTAAATCTTCTAGGCACAAAAAATGCAGTATGTATTTTCCCCTATTGATTTGTTACTGTAGATCTAGGATGTAGACATTCGATATCGGAACCACTTTTGTTTATCAGAAGTAAAAGGGTTCCCCAATATTTTTTTTCGGATCCCCGTTAAAACCTAAGATCCCCAGTATAGTGCTGCGCATCTCAACAATTGATGCAACACTGTCCAACTTCTGAGCTTTTGCCATCTTCAATGCATCCCTTTTTTCCCTTGGATTTAACTTATGGTATGTAAATACATAGTACCTCCATATAAAATATAATTGTAATATAAGAAAATTACTTATCTTTTTGAAAAGAGTATACATAATTGAGAATGTGGGTACAATATGTACGTAAAAATATCAAATTTATGACAAATCTTAATAGGCATGTACTTGTTCCAATCATTAATATCTAGGATGATACGATCTTTTCCTTCTTGTTCATCACTAGAGATGTTTTTAAGGGGGGGGGGGAGATTTTTTATTTTGAGATACCTTAACTTTCTTCTTATTTTCAATATTTACTCAAGGAAAAACTAAAGAACACAGAAAAATAAGACTATAACTATAACAAATCATAAAGTTATCCTTTGCGTTATAAATCGTAAGCATTTAACATGGTAAGCTTAACAATTTGAGTATGTTTTGGGAGAGGAACAGCTTAGGTATCATGACGATTTTATTAGTTCGGCTTAATGCGAAGTGATGTAAATGTACACAAATCTAACTCCGTAAAATAGCAAATGCATTTGTTCTGTAATTGCTCCGATGTTTATCCTCAATTCTACTTATACGATCCTTTTTGTAGTTGCAACATCATTAGGGGTTTTTCATTTTCCAAATCTGTTATGATTATTCTTTAATTATTGAGAAGCAATTCTCTAAATACAAAGTGAGTGAGTTTATGGATAAAGCAGAGTAAGACTGCAGATTTGATTTGAGAGTTATCAGTAAGCCCTTGTTGGACCCATAGTATAATTGAGAATCTATAACGTAATAATTTCTGCCTATACCTAGTATAGCTATAAATAGTTGGATACGGAGTAAGCTTATTTTTTATTTTCTTTATCTTACGGTTGATTGCTTGGCTGCTCTTCTCCGCAATATTTTTCAAATGGTCAGGGTGTCCACTTTAATTTTCCTTTGTATAGCATACCGATACGTCATATTATTATAACTACAGCAATACCACTCTTTCAAACTTACTTTTATTAAGTTTGAGTCTTGAATAAGAATATCCAAGATGCATGCAGAGCATATATTGAAGGTACATTAATTCATTTATGAAAAATCTATTCAAATTAGTTCCAAAATTATATGATTGTAGGGACAAATATCAGTATCATGTCGACATTAAATAAATAATGTTATATTGATATTAGGATTGAAGCATTAAGATAAAAATTAAGAAACCGTAACAGTTTGATAATCTCTGAAGAACTCCTATATTTCAGTCTTTGATTTATGAAAAATTTTCAACATTTCCCTTTTCCAATGTAGTATTGCATATGAAGGAGGATCGTGAATGATTGATAACATATAGGTTTTAATCATTTTACATTTGAAGAGAATCCTGTTTCAACGAGTACTTGATGTAGATATAACACAGTTATCTAAGTCATCCCCGTGGGATTTTAAATTGTCACATGCAACGGCTCTTAATGTGATATCAAATACGTTTCTTACGTTTACATTTATGTAAGTTTAACCGAATATATAAAATAATATCAAAAGTAATCATTCTTATTTTAAACTTGCTATTTGAAAAATTATCAAAATATTATAAATTGAGGTAATTATGTAATCTTTCGAAAATATTAATACTCTGTTCACAAAAACATGCGTAAATTTAAGTGAAAATATCATTGATAGATGGGAGTATACATTTTTAGTACCAGGGCTCATGATCTTAGTTTTTTCCCTTTACCTTCAATGTAGAGGTAAATTTTGATACTTAAATAATTAAATATTTATAAAGTACCAAATGAAAGAATCATATGTTAGTTTAATCCCTTAATATTCAATCGGGTGTAACATTTATACTTTTAGTCCAGAGACTACACAAAATCATCCAAAAGGGCTTTCTGTAATTTTTTTAAGGCCGATGAGGCAGGTTAAACATATTTAGATCGCTAAAAAAATTATTTTCGATCTTATCATATCTTAAAGCATGGAAGAAAATGCAAAAACCTATAAAAATACAAAAAAATATATTTTTCAATAGGTACACTTGTACGTAGACTGATGTTACAACTCTACTTACAAGTCAAAGGGTATACCGGTACAGTACAATGATCATACACATTTGGAAACGTTTGGTACGGTTCCAAATATTAGTCAACACGTATTACATTTACACAAGTTATTGCACTCATATAAAAATTGTAGCATGGACGACTCCATAATTTTAAAACACGTTTGTTTACGTTCAATTTGTGTTCAATTGGTTTCTTCTCATTTTTCAAGCATATTTTGATTATAAATCAGAATATTATGTTATTTTATAAAATTATAAGATTAAAGATATAAATACAAATGTTTGTTTTCTGAATCTTGGTGGAAATATTTCTATTTCAATTAGGAGACTAATAAATAGATTAATACCAGTATTAAATAATAAAACATAAATCGGAAGAGAAGAATCGGAACTTAAATGTAATCTTAAACCAATGGGGTTTTTTGGCCGGATGTTAAAAATAATTTTTTTAAAGTGTCAAAAGTAGGGATAAAATTGAAATTGATTTTAACACCCCGCCCTCTAAATTCGCATCAAAATCACAGGAATAGAATTGACAAAATCAAAATTGAAAACGAAGCCCAAAAAAAATATATATATATATAATCCTGCAGACACCCCTGTAATAAGCTGAATGAAATCAGTGCTATATAGAAGGTGTTGTGTGAGCCCATTCATATTTGTTTTAATTTCCTAATAGTAAAAATCCTGTTGCTTGTGGATGAAGGTTAAGGATATCGTTGACTTTTTCAAAATTTTAGAACAGACCCATCTCTACAAATAACTATTTTTCATAAATATCTTTAAAAAGTTAACAAAGAAGAGGATCTTCTTTAAAAAAGAAGAGTCTAGGAAAGAAGCTCTTCCGTGACCACTATTGTTTGACACATGAGCCGTAGTCCTAAAGATCCTTATCTGCATATTAAATGTTCTTTCACAACAATGTCATACTAATTATTTAAAAACTCAAGTGATTGTAAAAAAAAGTCCTTGAGGGTAATTGAACACCCTGTCAAGAGAAGAAGAGAGGTCCTTCAATGTACATACATACAATAACAGCGAAGAGGAATGGATGAATTTTACTCAAATATATTTAGAAATAATAAAATAAAATAGTTGAACGTTTGTAGAATATTAATACTGATAACATCTTTTTGTGAATATTTCATTTTTTTCTAAAATATATGGATATGTAGTAAAGAGGATAAAAAAAGAGAATGGTTTTTAAAAATCAAAATGAGTCATGTTTTTATGCAAATCTTCCTTATCAATAAATGTTGGTCAGAATAAATGCACTTTTTAAGTTATAATAAAATATTTTTATTCAAAACCATATCTACTTTTTTTTATAACCAGGTTGTAACCACGCGAGTTAATTTAATATACTGTGCAAAGTTTCTAAGTAGCTATTAAATTGTATGAAGAATTTGTTTTCAAGTTGATTGATTTCCTCCTCCCCCCTCCTTGACCTTAACGAATGAGATATTTATTTCTAGTTGGCAGTTTGAAGAGTGTTTAATTTTTTCCAAAGCTGTGGTCTTTATTCATTAATTCTTGAATATAAGTATTCAATAGTGAGTCAATGACTAAGAGTAACACTAAGGATTTGCTGAGGAACCATTAGTGTGAGTTCGCGTTCGGGTCAGAGTAGAATTAAAGAGTATCGTTGGAGTAATTCCAGCATATGTATGCCTCTGTCCAATATGGAGTGGAATTTGTATTCCCTCTCTTAAGTGCTTGTAGATAATCTAACGAAATGTAATTCAAACTATCTGCTCCTCCCTCAAAAATTATTTTAATTTCCAGGATTTCCATGTTCATTTTCTGCTCTTGTAAATTTTTAAATACCTGTTAGTCATATTTTATATAACTCTAAGTAAAGCTAGAGTTGACATGTTTGTAATAAAAAAGCTACCTTTTAATATTACTAAAGAAAAACAATGTTATGTGTACTCTTTTTTGTGTTTGTTTTTTTAAATATTCATTAAGTCGTCGTTGTGGCATTATTATTTCTATGAAATAATAATTATCGCTTATGTTTGGTGTAAATTAAAAAAAAAAAAAAACATTATAAATTAAATATGTATGATTTCAAATTAAATTATATTATTATTTCTGCACTAATGCTATTTTAAATGTAGAAATGTCTCCTCTATATAGCAGACAATCATTTTCTACTGTCTTTAAGCATACAAAAGGGAGCTGATATTAACAAGGATGTTACTTCAGTGGTACCAATTTTCTCGCTCCTGCTTTCTCCTTATGCTCTTTTTCTCCTTATAAAAATATTACCTCAAGTTAGAGCTTGAGTTAGGAAAGTTTGGAAAAGGGTAACATGAGAGTTGAAATAATAAGTAAAAAAAACCTGCATACAAATAATTATAAATTGCTATGCAAGCTCCCTCTATTTTATGTACATTAGGGTTTGATTTTGGTCAGGAAATTCTCAACCGGTATGATACTGTTATCATTTCCGCTAAGTCGGTTCAACTTCAATTTTGACTAACCTTGATGGACAATTCGGTCCTATGTCATTTTTTTAACAAAATCATTGAATAGACAACCAAGCCTTCAAAACGAATTGAGATTTTTGTAGCACACCATCTGTACATAAAAATACTTCATAAAGTGATGGTTGTATTAGTGGAATCGTACAAAAGTTATCTCTAGCCATTGAGTGGAATTTGTATGACTTGCATTAAATATGGAGTCATTAAATGACAAAATAATACACAAGGGTTTCTTTGGTAGGCCATGGAAGAGCTTCCAATCTGAATCTTCTCAATGGACTACTCAATTTCCTTCTCATGACCTAATAAACGAATATCTGAAAATAGCATGTGAAATGGTGGATCCAAATCCATTTATTTCTGTCATGATGTTTTATTTAAATTTTCGTGATCATTTTTACCCTGTGAATGAATATACTTATGAAGACCCAAATATTTTTGCACGCAATTTATTGAGTTTTTAAACTTTTTTCTGGGGGCGAACCCTTGAATAATTGCATAAAACTTGCCTGAGAACAAGTTATTCCTTTAGTAATACGGAATTTTAAATAATCTGGAACTCTTCAAATTAAGTAAATCCTGAGCCCAAAGACATTTCCTTTTACAATATTTATTAATCACCACATTCATTCCTCCTTAATCGATATAAAGGCAGGATCAAACCAGGGAACACTGAAATAGGTTGTTGAATAAATTTTTGCAGTGAATAACTTAGCTTTGAGATAATGTTGGTTGAGGAAAAATATATGCGACAAAAACAATATTGTATGTAGTTTTATTCATGTACCTTCTCATATTAAAATAAAATCAGTTACTTTTACAATATTCAACACTTTGAATCGGTTGAAACAATCAGAGGGAAATTATTCATATCCTCCCGAGATTATTGGTTAATGTCAGTTTTTCCATAAAAACACAATTTAAACTAATTATACTAATATTAAAAGCATGTATTTAGTATTGGACATATTGTTGTAAATAAATAATTTTCGCTGGCCGCCTGTTGATAATCCTTGTGATAGAGTAATTTATTTGCGCTTCTTTCCATAGAGTATCTTTATAACTATTATTGTGTTAAGGAATTTTGCATAATTCAATAAGATACTTTTCATACATTTTGATAATACCCTGACTCATTTAGTCTATCATGGTCAAGAAGAAAATGGAGATGTCTATGAAAACATAGGTATAACTATATATAGACAAATATTAAAAAATAATAAAGGTCAACCTCATAGTAATTAGTTTAAGAGCCCATTATTTTCCTGTATGAATTTAAAGTATCTTTGTATGTACTTATTAAATATATAAAAAGTATAAGTACAAAAATCTCATCAAAAACCAGATAATATTACATTAATTTAATGATACTGATTTAATCAAACTTACCTCCATAAAAGTTATGTTTTGTAATCGGGACGAGTTTGTACATTACAATCAGGGACGTCCTTAGGGTTATCTAAATATACATATATGTATTTGTTGTTGGGGGAATATGTTTTTTGATTTTTTGGAAAAAAAGTTCAATAATTAAATGTTTTGGTTTTTTTTCCAAACTTCATAACTTTTAACAGAAAATTAGTTTTGTTGGAAAATTTCATAAATAAAGTTTCAAATATTAAATTTTCTAGTAAATAACAAACATTCCTTAATTTGGGAGGGGGCAACAGCCCCTCCAGCCCCCGCCCAGTCGACGCTCCTTACAATACACACAATCTGTTTGTTATAATGTTGTAAATCCATTGCATTTTTTTAGAGTCGGATTTTTGTTGTTTTTGGCAACCTGAAAATCATTTATATTCCTCATTAAAACATAATAACTATGTCATTTAAATAGGTCAAATTAAAATGAAAGTATTTATTAAAAGTAGATAATTAGAATTACTAATGTTATAATTAAATACTGCATGTCAAGACGAAAAAAAAGGAAGTTGTACCGTTTACTTATATCAGTTGCAACTTTTACAGAATTTGTCCAAAATATTAACTATTTGAAAGTTTAAAAAAAAAAATTATTATTTTAATTTTTGAGAAAATTTAAAATTATAAGTTTTTTTTTAAAGCTGTGAATTTTTGAAATTAATTTTTTTATTGTTTTTTCAAAAAAAATAACTTTTTTTCTGAAAAATTGGATTTTTGAATTTTTTTTTTGTCAATAGATTAGAATTTTAGAAATGGTTTAGTTTTTTTTTTCAAAAAAATTCCAAGAATCAAGCTTTTCCTCCCAAAAAAAGAAGTAAAAATAACAAAATCTTGTAGACAACCCTCTTGCAGGGAATTTAACAAATGAAACATTATGACAGCTTATCTTCCATTAAACATTTTTCAAATTTTCAGGGTTACCCACTTTATTTTCGTTTTTTTTTGCATATCGAACGGGCTTTGTAGTTTTGATCTTTCCAAGGTAAATTGAAATGGGTAAAATAATTAACTCCTTCTACATGTATTATGACAATTCCAAGCATAAGGCATATTGTTATTATAAGAATAAAAAATTATAATAATTTATATGCAATGACCACATAAATCCAAAAGGGACATCATCCAAGATAATCAATAATTGGAAAAAAAAACAAAAAAAAACAATGAAAAAGAATGTGAAGAGTAGGTATTGGGGGTCATGTAATTTGAATATTTATATATGCACCTTTGGAGAATTTAATAGTAATTGGTTAGACATGAACCATGCTCTAATGTTACATGAAGTGAGAAATGCATTGGCAGCCATATATGTACATTATTTATACTTTTATTGAGGTAGATATGTTATCTAGGTACTCATTTTTGATTAAAACCAAAATTTATGTTATCTTTTTGACAATTTACAAACAAATATATGAATATGTTTTTTTTATTTAATTTTTAATACATGAACTAGATAAATAAGGATATTGGCTGTGCCATTGAAGAAAATGATGGTATGAGTAGTCATTAAGGAATTGTAATTCAATATCTTCAATACTGGGTGAACGGAAATTAGGGCGATCGAGAAAAATGTTACTAGTAAGTTTATATTTTTAAATTTGACATTTAAACTTACAACATATAATTTTGATTTAATTTTCTGTACCAGAAAAATTCCCAAACTTGTTCACAGACTATGGCTTGACATGAGCCTTGAGAACATCCTATGGATAGTGTTTCGCATTTACTTTGACACAGATGGAATAAAGACCAATTGCACCTTTCTACCCTCTCAAATACCTGTCCAGACCACGACAGGATTTTGGGATCTGTACACATTTTGCTATCAATGTTCCCATCCTTACTCTATACACGGTCATTCTTATAGCGTGCCGACTTTATCCTTTTTTAACAATTCACGTGTTTGATGAAACCTTATTTTCAGTGCTATTCAAGTAAAACCATCAGGTCCTTCCTTAAAAGCTCACGCATGGAGGTTTTGCTCATGCTGTGGTTGTTGGGTAAGGTTTGAATGAAACTCTCACCATTCTTTATGATCTTCTCCCTCACAGCCTTGATAACATTTGCCGTCCTTTTTGATCATGGTCGATCCTTTCCAGAGGCCTTTTTGGATCCTCCAATCTCTGAAAACTTAATGCAAGTACTTCAGATAGCAACTATACTAATTTTTATGAGTTTGGAAATTACACTATGGAATTTTCCGTCTTGAGTTAACTAAACAATTATCTTCCGCTGGTTTTAAGTTAGGATCATGTTGGTCCAATATTTTTTTCATGGCTTCCAAATATCAGTCGGCTCGGTAAAAATGAATAAGCATAAGAGAAACCTAACATCACAAAGCCTCAATGGACTAGAGACAAATATAATTGCAATTACTCTATAGTCTCTACACCCAGTAACAGCGATGCTTATATAATACTTTCATTGTAAGAATTTGACCTCATAATTATGTTTGCACCATATTATACAAAGGGTGTTACTAAGGTGGACAGTGCTACCTAATCATCATTACCAATTGACCTATGTGCGTATCTACAAATTAAGAATATTATTTTAACTATTTATTATTTAACTCTCACACACAGTCATAAATCAGTCAAATCCTGTTACTTTTTGTAACAATTAATTCATAGTGTCATAAATTATCTTTTGAGTAGGGCTAGTACTCGTATGGGTTTCATTATTCGCAAAATGTATTCTGTAAATATTTTCAAACATTCATATTTTTCCCCCTTACATAGATATTGATCAAAAACTAAAGAGTTTTCTTTTTGGACAAATATAGATTTTTCTATGTATATGCTATAGTTATGCATGGAAAATTGCAGTCAGAAAAGTTGCCGGCATAACTATTACATTTATAATGATTCATCTACAAATCTGGCCTATCTACACTACATTTATCATTACTCCTGAGGATTCCAAATATAAAGTCCATGAACTTATGGATAGTGGCGAGTAACACTGAGGATTGGTTGGGGATTTATATAATTACTTTTTTTATATTATTTTAACATGAATATTAGTTAGTGTATAGTTAGTATTTGTATTTTTTTCGACAGTCTGGAAAAATTTACATATATAAAAGTAAAAATTGTCAGTGTGTACCGCAGATGTGATTAAAAAGTCCTACTGATAAAAACGGTTGTATTAGTCTCAGTATCAACTTATAATGTGTTTTTGTGACATAAATAGATACTTTAATTAACATACATAATTGGTTACCACTACTTGGCGTACCAGGAATCATTCCATCCAGTAAAATGAAACGGATGTTAAGGAAAACTGAATTGCACCATCAATGTTTTTTTCTTGACTAGAACATGTTGCGTTATACTCATGCAAAACTAACATAAAACGTAAAGAAAACCTTTTCTCAATTAGCCTTGTTCTGTTTCTAATCTCCATTTTTTTAAATTCTTGATATACGGATTTTTTTAATTTATGATATGACGAATTAGTCTCATACGGACGTAAAGGGTTAACTTGTTAGACTTACAGTAGTATTGAGGATAGATATCAGAGTAGATTCTTTTTCTTGCTTGAGACGGAGTGAGACTTGTGAATTTTTCCTTCCACTTATAGCTCCTTATAACTAATCTAATGAAACGGCATAGAAGCTTAGATCCTCTAATCAAAACGTTTTTTATATTGTCTGGGTTACTATATTATTATTATTATTTTTATTTTTTTACTTATCGTTTATGCTTGTGATTTACAACCCTTATAATGGCGATTTATATGAAAATTGTGCACTGAACTAGGTATTGGTAAGGTAGTCAAGCACATCATATTATTAAGTCAAACATTTATATAAATGCAAGAATGCAAAAATGTGAGGTTAAATACTTTTACAACCATAAATAAATACTTTCAAATCATTATTTTTAAAGCTCATGGTGTCAAAAAAGCCATTTTAATTTATTTGATTTCCTATTTCTCACCCAACGTCATTTATCATATTATCATGTTGTACACTTTTATTTTTCTTCATATATTTTTTTTTTCTTCTTCATTTTATTGCTGCTTCACGATAGTTGTAATATGAACAAAACTAAAAAAAATATATAAATTCTTTATTAATTTAAGTATGAGTAATTGACAGACAGTGATAATGTTCTTTTTAGAAAAACGTAGAAATAAAGATTTTTTTTCTTTTTCATGTAATTATCAAATGTTACCAACTCATGGGGTATTAATCAAGAGTTGTGATTGGTAATATGCAAAAGACACATATTTTAGGATAATAATGAGTTTTTGGTTCTAGGTATGTTGCAGGATCGGCCCAGGCCGTTACAAGATTATTTTTTTTTTCACAAATCTAAGAAAATTTTGTGATAATGTTTTTGTTTTTTTTAACCAAAGTTTTTTAAGCCCTGCGTTAGTGAACTAGGATATACCACAACATATATAAAAATGATTAATCTTCCTTTGAATCTACATTTCATCGCCAATACTTTTCAGTAAAACATTCAATCTCACTATGTAATACTTGTTGATGATTACATTAGCAATTTTTAATCGAGGTTTGGTAGAACTATATAACTGTTTTACTTAAAAGTCGCACCATGGTTTTTCTTTTTGATTTCTTGGATTTTTCTTTTTCACAGTGTGAATATCCTACATAGTATTAGAATAATTTATATGTGTGTGTGTTTCTGTGTGATGTATGTCCCACTTAAAAAAAACAATGATAAAAATGCATTTATTTCAAAAACAGAGACAGATACACAATTTAGACATATAATAAATGTTGTTCAGAATTTTGAGTTACGTACGTAAGTCTATTTTGAATTCTGATCAAACCAAATTATTGGGCTCTGGAGGGCAAGTTTGATTTTTTCACAAATAAATTGATTATTCTAAAAAAAAAAAAAAAAAAGATTCGAAAATGTACTAAAAAAATTGAAAATCCAAAAAAACGATTTATTGTACTAACAGAACGTATATTAAATACGAATGAAAAAGGAATTGGAAAGAGGATGAGCGAGTTAATTTTAGTATGAATCTTCAATCTTCATTATGGTTAAAGAAGGAACATGAAATGTTAGCAATTGTAATGACAATAAATAAATCAGAGCGTCAAACATTTGAAAAAAATTGCTTTATATTTTCTAAAATCAGTATTTGAATATGAAAATTATCTTCAGATTCAAAAAAAAAAAAAAATACAATGAAAATAACAAATTAGATATTGTTGAAACCCCAAAACTCATAATGTTTAGACTATTTTTAAAAAAGTAAAATTTGTCAAATTACTTTTTTTAAAGGATCATTGGAGACTTAGTTTTTCAAAAAGAAAAATTTATCACATATTTTATCAAACAACATTTTTTTTATTATAGAAACTTAAAGTTATCAATTGACAAATGCAAAGTTTGACAATTAAAGTTTTTTTTTTAAACACAAATTTCGGTTCGATTTTCAACTTTTTTCGAAATTTGATTTGGGTAAGGCGGATAAGTTGTCATTTGGTATCAAAATGACCTATGCATTATTGTATTGTCCTAAGAAGACATTTTTAGGTCGTACATATCGATCAAATTATGAAAAAATGCATAAACTAGTTACTTTGTAAATAGAGATAATGTAAAGACATTTCTAGTTATTCTGTATTAAAAAGATTTAACAGACATTTTATTAAACTATAACTACAAATTTAAAGTTATTTTTTTTATTATAAATATCTTATTGATCAAAAAAAAAAGAGAAAAAAGTTTTGATGATCCGCGTATAGAGCATATTATTTTTTACATTTTCTAAAAGGGAAGATCACACGTTTTTATGTTATTCTTTTCCACGGTCAGTTTTAGCATATGAGGACCAGAAGCTCTTTAGCTTGGAGTACATGAGCAAATCCCTTTTTCTTTACTTAATATTTTTCTCAAATAACTTTTTATTTAGAAAAATATACTAATGCATTTAATTTACCTTTTACATAAGAAGAAATTTATCATATCTATAAATGACTTTTTTTTAGTAAATATATTGCCAACTTCTTATTTTAATCAAGTGCAGGCCCTATTGCCACCACTGCAACGACAGTGGCCTAAGCCAGCCCTGTGATATCCTATTTCCAAGCAGTTGTAGTTTGTGGGTGAAATTGAAGAACAACAGCATCCCCTAATATTTTTATTCAATATCTATGGATTAAAAATACATTAATTAACCAATTAATTAAGTAATTATTATGTATATATAAATTTATGTCTGTCTAAATTAAATTTATAAAATAACAAACTGTTCACATAAATCTGAGTAAAAAAAAGTTAAAAATGTATGTTACCTATCAACATAAAAACAACCTTCAACAAAAAGCAGGAGAAGAGAAAAACCCCAATGTGCATTTTACTTCATATATACACACAAACTTCCAAATATCTCGAAAACATATTTAAGTCAATTATACTCATTGTATTTGAATTTATGAGAAGAGTGTAGATACCAAAGAATTATATTTATAGATAAGAACTTTTATTTAATTGTAGAAATTTATATTGGCACAAATATGGACCCTTTAACCATAAAGTCAATCAATTTATCATTATTTTATTGTGATGATCAATTTTTCTACTTTAAGTGCAATTTAATAGACACCCAAAGGGTTCATTAGAATATTTTACCGATTGAAATGACGATATTTCGTCAAAATACAATTGTAAACCAACATTCAATTTTGAAAAAATCATTGTAACTTGTTTTAGTGTTAACAGGGTACATATATATGTTTATAAATTCTTTTGTGTGATACTAACAACTATCACTCATTTAATGTAGATTTGAAAACGATGAAAATAAAATTTATATACATAATAGAACGAAACCTACTCTCGATGAATCGTTTAAAACTACTGTTCTTTGTCTGTAGATAGTAGTATACTAAACATGACATAATTGGGTCAGTTTATGACCTGTGTTAATCAATTCTCTATGAGGCTATTAATCAATAATCCATGTAGGTAAAAACATAGAGCCAAGAGAAGGCGAAAGATTATCCATAAATTTTTATTTTAAAACTTTTAAGCACAGTAACAATTTATCAATATATATTATCAAAAAAACAAAAAATATACTTTAAAAAAAAGAATCAATAGGTAACTCTTCTTCCAAAGGGGAAAATATCTTTATTATTTACGGAAGATGCACGAAATCAGGGATTTTTTCAGGACCAATTTGGACCGATATTTCGATTCGGACCACAATTTTAAACTGTCAATTTGAAATTTCAATTTTCATATAGTTATTTCTGATGTCAATCTAATGCACACTTCTTTTGGTCTAAATCAATAAATCGATTTTCTTCCCTATCCAGTAGGGCTGGTACGCTAAAGGGTTGTATTACAGTTCGCTTCGGTACGTTTTTGCCCTCGGTGCAGTAAGTATATCTAAATATGATCTGATATTATATATATATATTTTTTAAATTGATAGATATAAATAGTAAGGTAAGATTTTATTGCATTAGCACCCTTTTAAATAAGAAATAATTTCGGTATATGTTTATTTGTTATTCAACTGATCCATCAATCAAAACCTTAAGAAGTCCATTCTACAATACTCTATCCTCTGGACAAAATAGATGTAGATCGCCATCTACTAAAAAAACTTTCATACCAGAAATATTCGGTGATACCTACAAATCTGAGTCAAAAGAAGATATCACATTATCCAAAAGAAATATAAATAAGATAATTCCTTACAAAATGACTAAATGCATACCAATTAACAAAACCCAAGCGGTATGGTCGATGTATAATTCAGATCAATTTCCCAATGTTTCTAAGTTAGCTTCACGATACTTCGCAACTTTACAGGACATCTGTATCAATCGAAATAGTTTTTTCGACTGCTGGAGATATTGTGACTGATAATTGGTCTTGTGTATTACCAGAAAATGTAGACAAAAAGCTTCTCTTTTTTGCAAAATAAATTCATAGAAGAAAATTATGTATAAAAAATTAGCTCCTTCTTCGACAAAATTGAACTAGACTTGAGATTTTTTATTTCAAATTATCTAGCCATTTATTCTTCTACACATATAATTGAATCATAAGAGTTGACAAAAATTTTGTAATACGGTTAAAAACTTATGAAGAAACTATAACATAAATAAAAACAATAATTTACATTCAATATATGAAATAATTATTTATCCCTCTCTTCCTCTTTTGAATATGCATACATATAAACATATTTTATATTACATATAAAAACTGGTAGATCTAATATACTAGCTACCAAGAGACTGAAGACAAGAGAGGATCTCAACCCAGTTCTCATAAATAATTTTCCATCAACACCATTGTTCAAAACAGTTGATGCACCCCCATTGTCCGTCAATGAAATCATGGAGTCCTGTCGTCTTTATTAGAGAGCCCATAGTCCGGGGGAAGTATAAAATGCAGATAACTTTCGTGATGACTACGTCAGCCTTTATGTGAGCCCGAGTCGTCGGTAGCATAGACACCAGCCAATCTTCTTTTTTTAGTTATATTCCGAGTGTGTCCCTAACTTTCAGTTCCACAATTTCCCTTACAGGTGCCACTCTACTGCATTTCATCTTTTTTCGACTTGTTGGTGAAGAGTATTGACGTAGCGAGACGATATCTTCGCCATTTTTCTCTTGAATCAGTGAATGGATTTCTCATGATCGATCTCCGTCCCACTTTATAAATCCCCTTGTCCGTTTTGTTCAGCTTTTGGAGTTGTTTGGAAACTAAAAGAATTAGGAGGTTTGATACTTTCATTTGCACGAGCTCCTTTTGAACATATTGATCTATTGAGAGCCTCCCAACGCAATGTAAAGTGGGGTATATGGACCTAACTTCCTTTCTTTACTTTTTATATTTCGCATGGAAATGATACGGTTGGCCGTTACAAAATTTAAAGAAGACAGGGAAAGGAATGAGTTTATTTGCCCGAAGGAGACCATTCCCAAATGTTTCATTAGCTCATCTCTACTTTTGAACAGGTCATTAAAATTTACAGGCTCATTATCTCCCAACAATGGAAGAGCAGCCAACAAAAAGGAATTCCAAGAAGACAATAGTCCTTTCCAGTAAGCCTCATTCTTAGATATATTTGAAAAAGCTCTCCTCGAGCCATTGTTATGTTTTCTTCAAAATAATACCCCTTGTTGTTCTTAAAATAATTTCTTATTCTTTTAGCCCAGAAAATCGAACTCAGAATCGTCTAAACCAGGAATAGTTTATGGACCTCCACTGTATTTCGGTACTACATAAACTGACCCCAGCAGTCCCTAACTGGAGTATGAAGTCTTTCTTCCGATATATAAGGGTTTTTTTCATTCCAGAGAAACTGTCTTTTAACATGGTCAATGTATCCTCTAATTAATCTGTGAAAGGGATGAACTGAAAAGATGAACTATCCTTGGAAATATATTTACATTCCAAGTCGTAACTTTGTCTAAAAAATTGAACTCAAATTTACGGTAACATTTTGTATTTAGTTATTTGTAAAGTAACTTCATAAGATTTTTTTTATGCTTTCTTCTTCTTTCGAGGAAACACGAATTCCTAGCAACTTTGTTGAGGTCGTATATAAGAAATTTGGATACGCTTGCTGCAAATAATCTTCAGTGGGTGCAATTACATTTGATTTTTCGACATTAATCGAAAGGCCATAGTCTTTTTTGAAGTCATCCAGTGCCTCAAGGAGTTCGCGAATCAACTTTTTCAGAGCGTCAGGGTCCCCTGATAAAATACTGCAACGCCATCGTTGTAAAGCATGCATTTTAAGTTTAAATCTTCGTAATCAGATCCATTTATCAACTTGTTGCAACTAATTTGTTCATATAAGCTATTTGCACCTATTATAAAAAGACGTGGTGCAAATATGTCACATTGTCTAAATTAAATTTTTTGTTGCATCCAGGTACAATAATGCGGGAAGTTGCCTTTCTCATGGTACGAGATATCATAACAATGAATTTTCGAGGGATTTTATATTTCACCAACTGTTCTAATATCTACTCGTGCAAGATGCTATCAAATTGTCTTTTCAAAATCTAATAGAAGCACTGCATAGTTTCATTCTCTTTTATTTGATTTAACAATCGCATCTTGAATGTTTCTAAGGATATCCTCAGCAAGTCTGTTTTTTACAAATGCTTTCTGGTTTTGAGTGATAAATCTTTGTACAACATTAAACAGTCTTTGATTTAGAATACCAGTAAGTATCTTGAACGAAGTATTTAAAAACGATATTGGTCTGTAGTTTTTTAAGTCAAATTTATCTTATCCTTTTTTATGTACTAGGTAGTGTCAAGATACCCCTACAGATGAACGAAGGGATGTAACCTTTTTTAAAGATTTCCTCAAAGCATAATTCCAATACCGCACTAAGCAGGCCTCAACCAATTTAGACTTCAGTCTAATCATAGAACCATTTTTTTTGTATTCCAGAAGAGATTTCAGCTCCTCATTAACCGTGTTAAAGTCTACTTTTTTGTAGGTCTTTGGACATTCAAGGAGGGATACATTCAATTTCCTCCCCAAAAATACTAAGGCTTGATGGAGGTGTTCTGAATCTGGCAAATATCTGGGAGTGATCTGATTTTATTTGTGGAGTGTGGAGAATTCCGACAAAAAAATGTAGTAAGCTCCTTATAAACTAGGATGTAATCTAGTCTTCCTTGCAACCTATTACTATGGAATGTCATCTTAGGGCTGTTTGGTTGGTGGAGCAGACCAATATCATCAAGTGACAGTTCTGATATGATTTTTTCTAATTCATCTCTATTTTTAGTATTGTTAGAACCTTCATATTTTACAGCATCACGATTTGGATTCCTAGTTATGTTTAAGTCCCCCGCTATAATAATAAACCTGTTTTTATCATTTTGCACATCAATTAAATCCGAAAACTTATCGCAATTGGGCTGTAAACTGCATAAAGTCTTTTTTTCTTCTTAAAAAATACTCAGATCAAGAACCACATAATTACCATTGTTATTGATTTTTGTAAACACAGATTGGAGGCTGTTTTTGACGATAACCAAGACACCCCTAGAGGGATGGGATGTCTTAACTACAGCTTAGAGATAAACGTTACATGGGAATCTGGAAATAGGTTAGTTATTTTGTCATCGTCTATCAACCGTGTGTCACATAGAACTACTATATCCGGAAATTGTAAACAATTAAGATAATTAAAGACCTTGACAGCTCTACCGTAGGAGGCTATCGAGTTAACGTTATATGAAATAAAAGAAACCATCAGAAATATAAACAGAGCAAATGACCATATCATCGTAAAATATCTTAAGTTCAACCAATATTTTAGTTGTTATTTTCTGCAATTCTATTGGGTTTTTTTTTCTGTTTTTTGGAGTTAGGGATCTTTTTAATCTGCATAAGGACTTCAGTGATATTGAGGGTTACGTGTACATTTTTCTAGAGCAAAGTGCTCTCGTCATAGGGGATTGGGTAGACATGGTGGGTTTTAAAGGTCCTTTTGAGAACAACTGCGTAATCGATTCCATCCACAGCTGTTTGGGAGATGTCAATGGTGGGATTGATGTCACAATTTTTACTTTCTTTCAGATATGTTTGATTGTCACCTATCAGTTGTCTTGAATCACTGTCTGCTGGTCTGGATTTAAGCTGTCAGGGGTTGGATATCTGATCGCCGTTTTCTCATAATTTGAAGCGTTTTTATTGAAAAAAGTTACCTTATATGCTTTGATTGATGTTTTCTCGTTCTCACATTTTGACATGGTATGACCAAATCGGAAGCATTTACAGCATTTTTTCCTCGCCCTCTCAAATTCGAGTTTGATTATGTTATCTCTAGTGAAAAAATGGTTTATGGGTCACCTTGGACCTCAATGAGCAAGTTTCTCGAACCCAATGTGATACCTTCAGCTTTGAACGTAGGATGACCTGTAATGCTTTTATCTGTGTTTTTTTTTATCTAACAGGACCAATAACTTGCATTTTTAACACACCAAGATTTAAACTATTTCTACTTTAGTGGCCTTCATGACATATCTTAAAACAACGACCTTGAACTTGAGCGAAGAGCTCTGTCCAAGAGCACTCTTAATCCTCTTATGTCGATTAAAAGTTCCTTGATCGTAGACATTTGATTATAAATAAAGGGATTTTCCATTCTATTAAACTTTTTAACCATGTCAATTGGGTCCTTAGAACAATGGCTGCTTTGCTTGGACCCATTTCTGAGCTGATTTGGGAAATACTATAAGATGGAATACCCATTTTGTGGATTGCAACCTCTACGACATCATAGTAAAGAAATTCGTCCTTATCCGGGATAGTGTGATCTGGATTTCTCACCTCTAATTGGAAGAACCCCCAGGTATTTCTAGGGGATGCAATTAGCTTCTCGGTATCCTGCTCGTTATCACTTTCAGAAGCATAATCTACTTGGAGGGGGGAGAACGTTTATAGACATCATCATGAACCTTTAAGATATAGTTTATCTGAGTTGTCAATAGGGGAGGAGGCTCCCCCACTGGTACGGTCATTGATGGTTATTTAAGTTGATTAATTATATTTAAAATAAATTTAAATATCACTGCACTTATGACACTTGTTGACACGTCACCTTTTATATATATAAAAATTATCTTCTTCTTCGACCAAATTGAACTATACATGATAATTGTTTTTGGAGCACTCTTTCAAGTTTCACACACAAAAAATGAAATTTTTCGACGAAATATTTCACTTTTTAACAGCTCCATGTTTAATTATTTCAATCTTAAATAAGTTTTCTTTTATAAGTCTTTATTTTACAATATATAATATAAAAAATACATCATAACAAATCGGGTAATTACATTTGTTAAAAATATATATATAACAGTGTAGTTTATAAATAAACATTGAATAACAAAATAAGGGTTTTTAATGGACGAATATATTGTCATGATTCATGATTCATCATCAAAATTAATTATTCGCTTTTACAATTGTTATTTAATGGAATATTATTTATTCGAAGTCTTTATTAACGAGTTCACTTGTTTAGTATTTACCTAGATGTAATGAAACCCATGCATATACACAATAAAATACTCAAAATTTCCAAATCATAAATACGTGATGCCCTGACCATCATCAATGAATACTCTTATTTTTTTACTAAATATGTACATTATAGTTAAAACATGCCAATAAGGAATCTAAAGTATGTAACATATGTAAACAGAAAAAACCTGTCATAAAATCTTAAAAAGATTATTAATCTCCGACTTAATAGCATTAAAATAATAATAATATATTTTATGACTTATCAAATGCCTTGACATGATCCTATATTAAATTAATCAGTATTATATTCGTACGGCTAATATATCAAGTATAATTCTATTTTAGTGGGACTGTGAAAAAAAAGTTTAAACCCACAAATTTGGATGAATCAAAAATTATAATTAAAAAAAAGCATTGTGGCAAGTTATACTATTTAATTACATGTATTTAAATTGTCAATTAAAGACCGAGAATGTATTAACTAACTACCGAAGAAGAACTATACACATATTTCACTAGTGTTAGGGTTCGGTCCAAAACCCCGGTATTGATCTAAATTGTTATTATTTTTATTTGACATATCTAATTTCGTCTAAAACAAAAGTTCGGTCTAGATAGGTTTATAGAAAAATTTGGTTTGAATGGGTCTAATTTATAATTTAGTCTTGGGTAATTCTATAGACCAATTGTTGATTTATTTTGTTTCAAAATTGTCAAATAAAACGACGTAGTTCAATGGACAATGCACTTTGGAGAAGTTATTCTCTTGAACTCAATGTGTGTAGGTTCACACCTTCGTCGTTCCTGGAGAAGGAAATATGAATGATGTACTCGTACTTTAAAGACGATTCCTAGGTCAAATAGAGTAAATCTAATGCTAAAATCTTTACTTATCTATATTAATAAAGGAAATAATGTATGTCTTTCTTTTTGTCTATATGTATGAAAACGATTCACGGGGTTCACTGAATAATGGTTATAGTGCTACATGATGTATCCATTCTAAACATATTTTGAGCTCAGAAATAATAATAAAGCGGTTATAATGAAATTTTGTAAGCGTGTGTGTCTATATTGCATCGAACGTGTTTAAAAGATGCACTGTATACAGTGATCTATGAAGTATATTTTTTCAACATATTTTCGTCTAAGAAATATTAATGTAGTCGTGTACATGTATGTAATGATAACTGTGTCTCCTATTGGTCCCTTATGTATATCATAATTCATGAGTATTTTCAGTATATGTTAATATTTTAATTAAATATTAAACGCTGGTTTGTGAAAATGAATTTTGTTTGTTTTTATTAGTGAGCACTCTAGAGATTGTTTTCTCCAACTTTTATTAATATTCTTGACAATAGAACACTTATGAATTGATATACATAAGTATTGAGTAGTTACGCGTGAGAGTGCTCATGAAACTGATGATTTTTTAGGGAGTTTATCTTCTTTATTATTAAAGCAAAATTTGTTTTTAGCCGAAACCTAATGACTGTGGTAAATGCTAAGTACCACTGCAACTACGTAATAAGTGCAACACCATCTTACCAATTATAGGAAATTGTGAAAATTGACAATAATATTTAATATATAAAATTGATATAATAACGTCCTATGAAGTTAAATTTGTTCCATAAATTTAGATTTGTACAACTCATTAATCGGTAGAGTGGAGAAAAAATCTGTCTATATATTGCGAGCAAAAAAATCGGTCATCTAATTTTAAAGAGATTAAATTTCAACCTCGGTCTGAACCAATATATCGTTCCCAAATTGGTCTAGAAAAAATAACTTAAAACCGAACCGAAAAAAGAACCGGTCTTAAACCCAGTCTCATCACTAATAAACATATATATACTCAAACAAGTTTACTGTTAATTCTTAGCTTAATCTGCACATATTTTTATAAAACCTTTAACACTTAAGCAATAGCATATTTAAGGCTTGAGTATGATTAAGTTTTTGAAGGAATTTAAATATGTGTATCCATTATTTGGAGTGAATATTTTGTAAATAAAAACATACATACTATTTTTGAAATCATCTTGCTCAAAAAGTGTAATCTGACCCATATATTTATAAAGAATATCTTTATTTCTTCAAATATTTTGAACTTGTTGCAGATAAGGATCTTATTTTGAGTCCGTATTGATATGTCAAAGTTACAAAAATAAATAAAAAAATCAAATTATTAATATTTTTATTTTCAATTTATATTTTCTATAACCAAACAAATTTTTTCAATGTATTTTAAGAATAAATACACAAATTCTAATTACCTTATAATTTAATTTTTTGATGATGTTCCCAAATTGTATTAGTTTTTCTAATAGGTACTGTTTAATATCCGGGAAGTCTTGTCAGCTAATGTGCAGGACTAGTATTGCGGTGAAAACTAAAATGATTTAAAACGATCATTATGACTGAAAACATTATGAAAAGTGAAAAATCCAAGGTCAAAGCAAAGTTTATATTAAAAGAAAATAATGCTTGTTAAAAAATAGCTTCCTGAGGCTCTATGTGGAAAAAGGTGTTCAAAGATTGAATTGAATTACATAGACAACTCCTAGACTGACAATGTTGGTAAAATTATCGTTATTGTTGAAAAATAAAAATGCTGTAAATTATATTTCTCCCGCTTAAAATGAAAGTGACAATAAATTGTTGTGATGAAGTGGCAGAGGAGACATGAAGAAGTACAGCTTTTCTACCAAAACTAGTGTATCAAATGGATATATCTATGTTTTCAAACATACTATTTGAAATGTGAGGCAAAAAAATCTTTTTGAACATTAAAAAATGGTAACTCCAACGAGTCCTTTCTTTTTGTAAAAGATCTATAATTTAAACCTATCCAAGTTATGGCAGAGGAGAATCCACTGAAAATTAATAACACTTTACTAGTCTGAGTATATTAAACAATTTCCCCAAAATAAATATATTTAAAGGAAATAATTAAATTAATTTTATGTTGCCTTTTATACTAATTTCAACAATGCCAATATAGCCTATATTTAATCCACAGGGACAAAATAATCTGAACTTTTCGACAGAAATTCCGAATTTTTTAAAGTGGTTATAATTTGAGATCCTATAAATATTTACAAATTGATTGGATAGAGAGTGCTTTTGTTGACATTCTTTACATCAAAAAGTATCTATTGAATCCAGATGTCAAATCGTTTATGAATAAATTCTTTGATAGTCAAATATGTATTACGTGACAAAAAATAATTATTTATAGATAAGTTATAAACTAATTTTATAATGATTAATGAATTGAATGGTTACTATAGAACCACTATTTTTATCACGGAGATTTGATAATACCACAGTAGTTATCATAATATATCAATTTTTATTTTCTCCTCCCCTCCTTCACCTCCTTAAAGATATCAAGTCAATAAAAAATGTAATGAATGTAATGGCTCTAATTAATTATTTTTTACTCGAGGGCTTGACCTTTCCTTATTTTTTTATATAGGTACGACTATAGTTTAAAGGAATTACAAGTTATATGGAAAGGTTAATAATTTTTCTTCTTTTCTGAGGGGGAATGATGGATCAGGTAACCTTCAATCCTTGTTTGTTTAATTCCCTCAATGTTTTGTCAATGAAATCCATCAAAAAAGTGGAAAATAAGGACTTGATGTTAGTAAAGGTATGAGATGAGTCAGTGGGACGACTTTTTTGTCGAGACTGAGACATTCAATGCATTTTTTTCATTAGTTTTTGAAAAGTAAAGTTAATTTTTTTTTATTCAGTTCATTTATACAAATATATATAAGGTAATATAAGTAAAGTCCAGTGTATTTAATTGATATATCACAATAGTATGGCTTCAATCCTTATTTAGGACTGAAGACTGAAGTATCGTCAAGTTTAATCTCAGCCCTTGATTAATTGACTCTACTTTATTTCTTCTTTTTTTATCTCTTCAAGCACTGTCACTCCGAAGGACCGAGTGACTTAAAGACCGGCCCCAAGGAATGATGGGAACAGTCCTAATACTGGACTTGACGGAATGAATAAAGACCAAAACAGCATTTCATGAAAATGTATACTTTAAAATTAGTGATCTGGAGTAAATCAATATAGAAATACTATAGAAATAGAGGAAAAACAAATTTGTTAATATGTTATGAGAATTCTTTATTCACAACAACAACAAAAAGTGAAATAATAAAAAATATACTGGACCAAGCTTTTTCTAAATTATTTTATTGTTCTGTTATACTTTTGTTTTCGTCTAGCTGGCAACACTTTAGTGTTTAGTTAACTAAAGAACTATTAATTACTTAACTTATATCTATAATTTGATAGAAGGGATAATGTCTGTAAGGTTCGAGTCTTTTTTATTCCTATTGCAGATACTATTTGTTGACTTTTGTTAATAATGGGGTTAACATTATCTTCCTAAAATAGTGTCCTAAAAATTCAAATCTATCAGTCGTTACCCCAAATTTTCGACCAGGTCATGTGAGATCCAATCATAAGATTCTCTTAAAAATACACAGTTCCAAAAATAATGGTCAGTTGTGTCGCTCACTACATTCAAAAACGGGCAAATACTCCTTTGGTCGTTAAATAAATATGGCTCCAACTTCTGACATTCCCAAAAGTTATTGATATTCTCAGAAGATCTTAAATATTTAATTTTATGCTATTATATGCTCATTTATTGATGCGTCTTCTTCTCAAATAATCACTAAAAGGATGGAAGATACTTCATATTTTCTGCTGCTGTGGACCATGTATCAGTTCCTATCTTTTGAACGATAAGGTAACATATCTATTGGATGGAGCCAAAATAATAGCTTTTGCTTTTTTAATTATAATCTTTAGTAGCTGGATCAAATATGCAGTTTGTAATATTTTTAGGAGTTAAACAGAAAAATCTCAACATCACCACCATGGAATATACGTCTAACTTTTCGAATAAATAAAAAAATCGGGATTCTGCAATTTGACACAAAAGTATGTATTCCTTGTTGCAATACTTATGGGAGATTATTCAATAGTCAATCTAGTGGCAAATTTTCCCTTCCTCTCATAAGCTGTTGTCGAAATATGGCTCCTTCATATATCCAATCATGTAATAATAAGCCTGATTGCATCAAATACATAATTTTCCATCCGAAGAGAGGGAAGGGACTTTAATTGCTTTGCTTCCTATTGAAGAAGGGTATTTACAAGCATATTTTTACTCAAAAAATATAATCAAAGCTGTTTTGTAATCCAACCAGAATCCATTTTTTCTATTTATTTTTCAAAATGTCATACAAAAATGAGCAGTTTGTAGACAAAAAGGTCAAAATGAGCAAATTCTCCAAAAAAGGTAAAAATGAGCCAATTCTCCAAAAAGCTCAAAATAAGCAATTTTTTAAAATTTGTTCTTATTTTATAAGTCTAAATAATCGTCTAATTTTTTGATGGATTGAGTGATCATTCAAAAACTCTTAGTTTAACCATAACCCAAGAAATTTTTTAGATTTAATCTTACAAATTGCTTTAGAATAATAAAAGGAAGGCATTCTTCAAAGATATTGATTGTGTCTTTGGAAGTTAAATGATATTATTCTATGATTTGTATTAAAAAAAACCCGTTTTTAAAGTCACCAATTTGTTACTTAATACAAATAATATTTATTTATTCTTTAATTATACAGATATGAACTCATTTACACGTAGGTAAACTTCAATATGAAAACTAATAGTTTTTAAAATACGAGGATCTCAAACAAATATATTCCTACATACATAAATTGACTTAGATATTTTTCAATATTTCCTAGGATCCTCAGTGCTTTAAATACGCATTATTAATGAGGATGATAACGAAATAACAGTCGATGGAAAAATATAAGTATTTACATACCTACATACATCTATAAATATACTGGGCCAATAATTACGTATATCTAAACAAGTGCTTATTTATTTAACGCCTATTAAGGGCCACAAACAATGTTTTAAAAGTTGTTATGAAGTACTTCTAATTCTATGATATTTATTCTTTAAAGATTGTCCAATTAGCATGTCAGAAATATTAGAGAAGGAAAAACAAAAGCACCATAAACGAATTTCAATGGGCAGTTCGGCATATTAAGGCTGCAGTAAATTGAAATATGCAGTCTGCTGCAATGAACTTTAGCCATAACGAAGGCTGAAACAAATATACAGTAATACCTTGAGGTACAAAGTCTACTATATAATTTTTTTTATTAAAATACGAGCCGGTCGAGATTTGGGGATAGAATTTGGGAACCACTTCAAGTTAAACTTTTTTTAGTTATTTATTGTAGGATAAATGGCATTGACTTATGAAATCTGTTCCAGGAACGAGTAAAACTCGTATGTGAAGGTTTGACTGTAAATGATTATATTTAAGGTGTATTTCAATTTGAAAAATCTTTGAAAGGAAAGACGTTGGTTGGTAAACTTTTTATTACATCATCAGAGGGTAATCAAGGTGTATCTAGTTGGAATTGCCGAAAAACAAGCAAATATGACTTGATAGTTTACACCAAATATCAGCGGATATTTTTGCTAAATCATTCACACATCTTGTCGTGATCTATTGGTTACCCCATTTTACTCTATTGGCCACAGCTGCAGGAATCTTTCAACTATGTAACTAGACATATGAAAATGATAACCATCAAATGTTTAATGTTAATTTATTGTCTATTTTGGCTATCCAAGGCTAAGTTGAATTATTTTTCGAAACATCAAATTTTATAAAAAATATTAATTTTTGACTTCAGAAAATATATTAACAAGTCATATGCACTTAAAAGCTTTAAAACTAAGGTAGTCCTAGTTCCATTTATTGTTGAAAAGCCAGATGCAGTTAGTTTGGGTTTACAAAAGTTATTTTTCTATTAAAGATTCACAATATATGCTACAAATTCTGACAAAATAGAGTAGAATTATATGTTTATACTACTTATGTTGTGTACACTTTGTGATATTGTACAAGTTGCAACTCCTTAAAATGTATTACTTAATTACATAATCAGTCATTTTAATTGCCAAATATTATTTGATGTTACCATTACATTATGGTCCTTTAATACTACGGATTTAGAAGAAAAAACATAATTGTTGCTATTTGAACATTATACTGGACATCATATTACTTGTCAAGTAGTAATTTAAGCCAATAAGGTCAAAAATTAGCCCATCAATATATCAACCATACATTTAAACTCCAATCATTGTATTATCCTAGACAAAAGTATCAACTAGGGATTGGATTTTTGTTGGGCGCAAGAAACATATTACTTTAATAGTAATCTACAACAACCCCATCGCTTTCAATAAGGCTAGTCATAAAATAAACATAGCACACAAGTTCACATTTTTATACTTATCAGTATTGAAAGTGATAACTTTTTTTCTCAATTGATATACCTGTCGCCTCTTTCCTTAAAGTCTCTTTAGAAAAATCTACTTTTGCAAGTTACAACTTATAAACGGCATATGTGAGCCGTCAACAGAAAAGCCAACAACAATGATTTTTCTAAAATTTGAGTTTGTCTTTATTTGACAAACATTTGTCAATTTTTATTAACAAATTATTTGTTCTTAAATCTTTGGATATGTTGCACTTAAAGTATCAAAAATTGATCGTGAAATAAAATGATTAGTAATTGATAGATTTATGGTTAAAAGGGCCCATATTTTCGGCTAGATTAAGTATCTTTAATCATATAAAAGTTTTAAACTATATTTAAAACTTCTTTGTATCTTAACTTATCCTTCAAATTGGAATAAAAAACCTATGTGAAACATAAGCATTGTCTCTGACAAATAAAAATATTTCAAAAAATGACTAGATGGAAATATGTACTTATCCAGAATTAAATATAATCCACTCCCTATTTAAGGATTGGATAAAAAATCATTTTTTCTTAAATTTAATATGGATCACATTTGTATCCTTCGAATATCATTGTAAATTTCTATTAAAAAATTAATTGTATAAGCCCTTAAGAGGAACAGCAAATTGCATAAAAATCTTCAAAAACTGATCTTCACAATAAAACAATAAGAAATGGATATGTTTATCATGGTTGAAAAAGTTCATATGGGACAATATAAGTCTCCTAAATTAAATAAAGATTGTAAAGCTTATAATTGACTTAAATATGTCATTGAAATATTGGGCAGTTATATTTTAGATCATCCTAGCTTCCAGCTATAACAGCTCTTCCGGCTCAAATCTCTTAATTAGTACATTCATCAACTTTTTTAAATGCTGGGGTTTATTTTTTAATTCATTTTTATGAATTGCTTAATTATTTTCGAAAGATTTAGTTTTCTGGTAAGTGTTGTAACTAGAGCGGGGGTCATAAAACTACAGCCGCCGACAGTTCTTGAATTTAGTCGATAAAACCCATGGAACACGTAAGTTTGTGATAAAATTTAAATTTGAATATTCTGCTTAGAATAATAGAAGATTGAGATTGCTATGTGCCTTAAATTTACTATTACTGTAAGGTATTTTATGTGTATTGTCTTATAAAAAACTATGGAGTACTTTTATCCGCTTCCATAAATTTTGAGATATATTTAGTGTACATGTAGCACCTACAGAATCCACATTTATTCCTTCCATCTTCATTTGGGTATTTAACATTTACAAAATTTTCCCGTTTTACCGTTTACAGATCCCGTGTTCTTTACTTTTCATTAAAGCTAAAGTGGATGCCGAGTGTTGCATTTACAATAAATAGTGGGGGATAAAGTATTTTTTTGTGGAAACAAAGGACCAAAAAATTAGTTTTATAATATGCAGCGAAAGTGTTTCCAAAGAGTACAATTTTCGGTGTCACTATGAAACAAAGCATATCAACATATTTAAAGTTTTCTGGAAAGTTACGCTTTGAGAAACATGATGCCATCAACTGTGGTTTAGAAACTCAAAGAAACTTAAGCATGAGAAAGTTTGCAGAAAAAGAATATGTCACTCTTACAAATTACGAACTAGTGTATAAAATGGCAAAACGAGGAAAATCGTTTACTGATGTGAATTTCATCAAAGAATGTATGATGGAAGCCGCAAACGACTTGTGTCCTGAGAAAGTATCAGCATTATGGCAAGTTCAGTTGTCCATAGAATGAAGGAACCTGGAGAGAAGTTAGAGCTACAAATGCATTAAAAGAATAGCTACTTTTTGTAGTATTGTCTGGTACTTGATGAGTTTACTGATCATTCGAGTACATCACAACTTCTCGTGTTCATTCATGGTGACAATTTGGACTTTCAGAAATCAAAAGAGTAGGCATTTGTATGCAACATGCGTAAAAAACAACTGGGAAATACATTTTCATGAAGGTGAAAAAAACTTCGCAAGACTATAGACTTCGGAGGAATCAGCTTCGAGGTGTTAAAGTGGATGGAGGAAAATAAAATGGCTTGAGTGAAGAAACATCTGGTTGGGCATATCAGGATTCAGGAACAGAAGAATGCCACTCTCCATTCTTTCAAAATCTGAATATCTTTTCAAAAAATGTACCTTGTAGTGACAAATATTTTTTTCGGAAAATCAAGGTTGATATCTCCGGTTATTGAATAATAATATTAATCAATTAAAAAAAACAACAATTTTTAACAAAACAATAACGTGTTTTCTTTGTTAAGGCTTGAACTTTTCAGCCCATTTATTAAATATAGTTTACGTTTTTTTTCTGGCTTGCAAGTATTGAAGAGAATGATTTTGTGGCCAGGCTCTTCAATCTTTCAGATATCAGGCCTGCAATAATATAAGTTTGACCCCTGAACTATATTCATAGTAACTGTAATCGATGTGTTTGAACAAAATATGTGAAATACTTTGTTTTATCACCATCAAAACATTAAGGGACAATATTGTGGATTATAAAATTTATTTTATCTATTGGACATTATTTTTATTGTTTCGAATATGGAAAAAAGTTTCCTTTATGGGCCACTTATTCCATATGGCATCATTTTCTTTGTTACAGATTTATAATCCGGTTAACCATAAAAACATTAGTTTTTATGTTCTATCATATGTAAATGAGTTATTATGCTCAGTTTAGTAATGTTTATGCAAACTATAATATCGTATTTGGAAATGACGAGTGAAGGAAATCGTAGTAGACATAAAGTACTCTTAGTACTATTTTAAAATATATCTTACTTAATATTTTTATTATATATAAAAATGATTTTTTTTAATGATAAACCCTTTATATATTTTAATGAAGATTCTGGCATTGCAGACAACATGAAACGCAATAAGTTTAAGCTCCTACGTCAATTTCTGCATTTTGTTAATAATGTGTCTGATGAAAATGGGAACCTCTTCAAGATATTACTGGGCCGTGCAGAATTATTTACTAATTTTTGTTCAGAACATATCGCAGACAATAATGACATTTCGAATGACTTGAGAAACAATTTATTCATACATTTTTAGAATAATAAAATAGTTTGTGATCAATTTTAATCAATGTAGCCACCATTTGACTCAATGACACTGGTCAGGCGACGTCTGAAGCTGCCACGGACTTGCTGGATGTAATCGGCGTCCATGGAGGCCCAGGCCTTGTTGACAGCAGCCTTTAAGGCATTTATGTTCTTGTGTCGTTTTTTGCAGGCCTTGGTCTCCACGTGCGCCTAGATAGATAAGTCTAGTGGGTTCAGATCTGGGCTCTGTGGGGGCCAGTAGTCCTTAGGCCAAAAGTTCATGTTGTCCTTGAGCCACTCCTGAGTTTTCTTGGAAGCGTGGGCGGGTGCTCCATCTTGTTGAAACCCCCAAGGAGAGTTGCCGACTATGGATTTGATCCACGGAAGGAGAACCATACCGGCTTCATGACCTTCCCGTTGGAGGCCACGAGACCCAACATCATCATCGAAGCAGTGTGATTTGTTGTTACCACATAGCGGTGCTTATCTTGCACTTCTCCAAAGCTCACAACACGGTCATTTTGCCTGTTGAAAACAGGATCGACAGTAAAAGTTTTCTCATCTGAAAAAATGATGATGCGTCTAGATGATCTCTTTATATCATTCAAGATTTTCTTGGCACGCTCAAGTCTGAATTCTCGCTGACGTTCAGTTAGCAGAGGGTGTTCAGTATGCCTCATGGACTTTCCTCCAGCCCTTTCCAATGCCCTTGAAACAATTGATCTCGATGTTCCCATCTTTCTGGCCATGTCGGCAATGGACCTGATGGGAGTCCTCTTGAACACTTCCTTTACTTGCCTTGTTGAGACAGTGGGCTTCCTGCCAGCCTCAGGGGAATGCTTGAGATCACCCCCAGCCTCGAAGCGCTTGGAAACGTTGTAAATTGTCTTCAACGAGGCCCCGACATGTTCTTTAATGTTGTTATGAGGCACTCCCGCTCGGAGGAAGGCTGCAATTTTGATCCTTTTTGTTTCCTGATTGGACATGGTCTCACGTGTGGAAGTTGTTACGCTCTCACAGGAAGGATTTTTGTTTATTTTAACAGTAAAAATACGAAACAATCAGATTCGTTGCCACAAAACCTCTTAAAAAGTATATTTACATCATCGGTAAATAATTTTGCAAGGCCCGGTACTTTTTATCGTGACTGTTTAAAATTCTAATGCGAAACATTTCATCTAATGAATGAACAAATAATTCCTTCAAAAACTAAATTTTCTAAGGTAAGACAGTATAACCCCAAAAAAACTAGCAATTGGGGATTTAAGAATATGGTTCGTACTAGAAAATCTGGTTTAATGAAGGATTTTTATAAAGAAGTATATTGTGGAAAAAAACAAATATATATTAATCTGTTGCTTGGTTCTGTACTAATAAAGGCAAATTTGTATTTTTTGATAATTGGGTGATAATCTTGAATTATTGCTTTATTTAAAATCAAATGACATATCAATAATTTATATTTTAAGATCAAATCGTTTAAAAGGGCGTCCTTTAAAATCACTCATACAATTAAAGAAGAAGAAAAAGGATCGTTCAACTACAGAACTGATAGCAATTCTGACATGATAATATGGTGTATAAAAAATTATTTTAATATAGTTATATGTATATATTAACGACCAATGATGCCAAATAATGTCATATTTAAAAATATACTTAAAAAAAATTACCTCATTTAGGAATCCCAAAAGACTCGATTTTTACCATAAATTTTTTTAAACAGCCTTTTGATAATTCAGTCAATAAAGGGTTTTGACGAAAAAATCATTTATCTCCAGATTTGACGGAATGTTGACGTACCAAATATCAATTCTTTATATATGACGATGTAACAACATTGATTATATTTTAAAATACATACATTCTCATTGAACAAGTGTTTCTTCTATTTGCACCTTAAACTAACACTTGATTATTTACTCACAGTGAAACTTAATACGCCTTAGAGTATGTTTTTTATATAGGCACATAAAAAGGTTTAGTTATTTGAGAACCTGGATACTAACAATATGTAAACGTGTTACATAGATATATTTTTTTCTTTACACAAAATACATAGAATGTCATAGACATACATATTTTGATGTTAATATTTATTTGGTATGTGTTGAATTTGTCCCAGTTATTTCTTCCTTCTCATATGGACAGAAAATAATAAATAGGAGTATGTTGTACCTACATATTAAGATGCTTGTTGAAATATTTATGTATATAAATATCTTTTGATCTTTATAGTGTAGAATGAATGTTCAGGACATGAAAAAAAAACAAAAAAAGAAAAAAAACACATCATGAGGCACTAAAATAGGTTTTGCCCGACGTTGCCTGGACATTAAGAAATTAACATTAAATTTTGAACTGTTTTTAAATGTTTCATATAAAAGAAAAATAAATAATTATTCTCGCTATATGCTATTATGTATCTTTGCACACTTTTTGTAAAGGATATTGCTTATCAGGCTTAGACAAGAAAATATCTTCAAATGGAACTCTCGTTGGCTCAACTAAAAGGTACAATGACACACACACACATGAAGCGAGATAAATCTTAGAATTTAACGGTTTTGATTTTTTTTTAATATGAAGTAGTCGTTTGTTAATCAAAAAGTTTGTTTCTATATAAGTTTTATTTTTAGGGTGCTATGGCCTGGAAGGCCAAGAAAAAAAAAAGTTATCAGAACCATCTCTTTCTCTTAAAACCCCGTATGAAAAATTGCAGCGACATCCAATGATAGTGATTCCCGGACACACATACAAAGAAATTTGCATTTTATATAGGAGTATAGGTTTTGTACATTTGAAACAGCATGAATAAATAATTATTTTTCCCCAATAAATTGTATAATTAAATGAATTTGTGATTCTAATAGTTCAGTATTTGTGGAACTAATGTATCATATAAGGGGCTCAATTAATATAACATTGTTTGGCTTGGAGATGGAGCGGAAAATATTGTTTATTTTTAATTGAAAGACAAATTAACGATTAGCAATGTTGAAATTTTTTTTTGTTCTTTTTTTATTACTCTTCAGGGCAATAAATACACAAAGTGACGAATCGACAACCACGTGATCAATTTTTTGCCAAATTTAGATGACTGAGATAATATTTTTTACCACCAGGGGGCAATACTTTATAAATAATTACGCAACCTCCATGAATTGATATAGTGATTTCTAGCAAGGGAATATAAAATTGCATACATCAAAAGGGAAAATGAGAAAAATGACGTCATCTGTGATACCTCAAATCTTTTGTTTAAAAAAATGAAGGAATGAACAAATGGTAATAATTTAAAGAGTATGAATAGGTCGAAACCTAATTAGATTACAATTTTTAACGGATTATATTGTCGTTGAAAGTAAGCTACAAAACATAAAAATCTTTGCTGTATAATTAGATAAAATATCAGTATATTTTTTAACTTAAATATATGTGGCCTACAACACAAATGCAGTCACAAATTGTACTTAAAGTCACCGAACTTGATTATCGCAATAAGATAATGAGGAATGGATATATTTTATTTGAAAGGCTATATCATAGCATATATTAACTTCTTTTATCAAATAAATGCTTTTCAGTATTGCTAAAATTATTGAATATGTTATTTTATGCCATAAATTTGAATACAAGGATTATAATATGTCCATGAAATATTGGCCTGTATATATATGAAGCCAAAAAAATATATTAAGATTTATTTCTTTTCTTAATTTTGTTCAAGATTGTTTTTATGTAAACACACCACATATCAAACCGCTAAATTTTTGTTTCTCAACATCCATGATATTTACTTCAAATAAATAAATATACCTATGAACTTCTCCGGAAATATATAATTGAATATTGTCTAAATACAAATCATACATAATATCAATTTTTACTGACTCATGATACTTTTTTGATTTTTTTTAAGAATGACAAATTATGTCGCGTTTTGAATACTTAAAAAGTACTTAGTCAAATATACACACTTATAGGTACCTAAATATATACATATATTTAAGCACATGTTGTTTAATTAATCACTAGTATCTTTTAAAAAAATATAATTTTTTTGATAAATTGTCAAACACTACATGGTACATAACCAAGAAAAATAAATAGTACTATTTTTGATCTATTACTATTTCGAAGAAAAGTTTGATTTTTAAATAATGACAATGCAAAGGAAAATACTAATTTAGTAAATCAAAAAAGCAGAGAGATGACAATTGCTAACTTTTACTCAATACAATTTGTTACCTATGTGTATTTTCAGAGACTGACATTTAAGTTTCTATCAGGATGCTAAACGAGTTGAAAGGTTTGAAAAATTGTATTTATTTATATTATTGTAGCATCATTGACTTAATAGAATTATAATAGGGATAACACTCTATAGAAATAATTGAATATAGTAATGAGGAAGGGGTATAAATATATCTAATAGATATATGTCATAAAAATACATCTTCCCCCCCAACAGATGGCTTTATTAATGTGTATCTTCGCATTTTATAAGTATTTTTTATTCAAATAAGGCGAAAATACAAGCCAGGCTTATGAAAATGTGAGTAGTGTTTATGATCCCGCTACTATAACTGCCAATCATGTGCAATTTTGGTTTCGTCGATTCCGTTCCGATAATTTTGATCTCAAAGATGCATCACGCCCTGTTGGAACAATTGTTGAAAATGTGAAAAAAATAATGGAAATCGTCGAGTCCGATCGTCATGTAAGCATTGTTTTGATTCCCATGGAGATAAACAATAATGAAAAAAAAAAGAAAAATTGATGTTTTTTCTACACTTTATATAATGTTGCTGGGTTATGGACTGAAAATACTGGACAGGTGTTATACCGTTATAATTTTTGTCAGACATGAGCTTGTGATTACAGGTGTGGGTAATTGCCAATTTTGTATGCTTCCATTTTCAATCGGGGATGGAGGTCCGGTGACTGGCTACGCCATTCCATTACCTTAACATAGGAACACTCCCCCCCCCTATGCTTCGGGATGGGGATAGTATTGTTGGGGTTATACACAGCATTTTTCATCATCTAAACACTTATTTTTGTTCATATAATGCCTCTCACTCTAAAAATAAACATCTTATTAAAAAATATACAGTTCTATTCTTTTCGGTTGGTAAACTTTGTCTTGTGTCAGTCATTATTTAAGACTGAAGACTATAGTCCTATCCAATTAAGTATCTTTCCGGTGCAGCTCAGTCCTGCATATCACTCCTCAAACTTATAAAGTTAGGTCCTTTACGACGTTATTTAACTTTAAAAAAAAAAATCATTTCTAGTACTGACAGTCAAAAGGACCGCCAAACATAAAGACTGATCCTAAGACTGGACTAAATAAATAAGGACTTACACAACATTATATAAACTTACAAAATAATCAAGGATCAATTAATTGCTTTTTCCAATGTACCCATATTTCTAAAATAAAGGTCACTCACTAAAATGGTCTAGAGATTGTCTAATGCATTTTTTTATTTTGCATGTTCAGCATTCAATTATTTGATGAATGTTTTACTAATGAGTTAGCTTGGATGTTTGTATGTATTTAATACAAAAATGTTCATAGAATTTATGCAATCAAATAGGAAATAAATCTGTCATTGAGGGTTAATTGACAGATTTCATTTTGATTTAATGATTTTATAATAGGACTGTTCCTAGAACGATTATTTTTCTATTATTATACATTTGTACATTAATGCGGAGGTGTATTGAGAGATTATTAAACTTATTGGAGGTTGATGAGCATTGAACACCTATTCCTCATTCCAGAAACACTACAACATTTCTTAACATGCATATGAGTCACAGTTATAATATAGGAATATAAATGATTTGTTTAGTTTTTAAGTGAAGAATTATACTGGTCCTAAATTTCCTAATTATCGGATTTATTTATTTATGAGAGTAATACAGGGTGTACAGAATTTAGCGTAATACAGAAAAAAGTTAATAGTATGTTTATTTTTGAAACTACAACATTTAAACTTCGTACATATAATTTGAATTAAATATTTATGATATATAAAAAGTTTATTCAAAATGGCCATTTTCAGACTTCACAGTTGCCGTCAGAAGGCGACGAAAGTCCTTGACGGCGGCACATACAAATTTATGATTGATCTTGTCCTAAATCTTAACCAGTGTGGCCTTCAGGCTCTCAAAATTCTTATAAGGTTTTACATATGCCTTTGCCTCAAGATTGGACAAAAAAAAAGTAGTCCGTAGGATTTAAATCCAAGGAGTTTGGAGGACATTCTTCCTTTGACAAAAAGTTTGGAAAATTCGACGTTAGCCAGTCCTGCAAAACTCCAAAATGTTTTGTGTTCTTTACAAATGTTTGGCATCACTGTTCCAATCCTGCATTAAACACAATCTCTATAGACGTTGAAGGCCATATCCAAGCTGAAATTCTTGTCATCCGTCAAAACAAGGTTTAGATATATGTATACTTTATCTTTGTTTAACAACTCACGAGCTCGACCCAATCTTCTTAAATTGTGCCCTAAAAACATTTGGCGGCACTGTTTTTTGAAAGGAAAAACTATCAAGTCCTTTTTCAAAAAGCTCCTGCATTTTGGTTTTCCCATGTTGTGATCCATGGGTCAGGTTCGGATGTAACTCTTGCAATTCCTTCTGATCTATTCACTCACAGCCTTTATGACCTTTGTCGTTCTTTTTGATCTCGGCCGACCTTTCTCATGGGACGTTTTGAATTCTCCTTTCTCTAGAAACATCTTCCAGGTTATCCAGATAGCAACTTTGCTAAATTTATAGTTTCTGTCCAGAATTAACTGAACGATCACTTTTGATGGTTCTCAGTAATGGTTATGTTGGTGAAATAATGTTTTTATGCTTCAAAAGGGAATATATATGATTATATGAGATCACATTAGACGATCCCAACATTAGGGTTAAAATCCATAGAAGGAATAACCAGTGATCCTATTTCTTTCCGAGACGTAGTCAGAGACATAAATATGACTCCTTGGCTATTAAGGATGTTTACGTTGATATATTAGGTAATGTACGGATTGTTTTAAGCCTTCTCCATTTTTTTTTTGCAGTAAAAAGAATATAGATTGCTCATTATCACCAAAGTGAGCTATTTGGTCAGAGTGTCTCCAACAAAAATTCCAAAGAACAAATGGAAAATAATGTATTATATAAGTGGTACAGTTGACCAATTATTTAATAGTTCTCTCATGGCTCATTCTCCACAAAAAAATGTCCTACTATTAATTCATTTTTTGAAAAAGATATGTACATTTTTGAAATGTCTTTAGAGGTCGAAAAAACGGATTAGAGATGAGAAGAAGTACCATTCTTCATAATCACCATAAAAGGACTTTATGATTATGTATGACAATCCACGTACATCCCAAACAAGGAAAAGAAGATAGATGGTGAGAGAGGGGAATAAGAAAATTTATGAGGAAAATAGGAGGGAAGTCTCTATATACGAACAACTTTTATTTTCCCTTCTTCTCACAGAGTGTTAATTAAACCAATTTCAATTGAGTCAAACATTTTGTCACTTGTCAAAGCATTCACAGAGTGTACATTTTTGTATTACTAAAAAACAAACCATATTTATCCTAACTGATCGATTTTCAGAAATAATATCACGTTTCTTTGAATGTTGACACATGATAAATAGTCTGGGATAGTGTTTTGTTACCTCTTTTTTTTATGTTTAGGGGAGTTCAGTCTTAGAATCGATCCTATCGCCATTGGGACTTGTCCTTTGGACTATCAGTGTGATAAACGGTAAAAAAAGAAGACATAAAGTACAATGACGTCATCCTTTATAACTTTTAGAACTGATATGCTAGATTGAACTAGACGGAACTGCAGTCATCAATCCTAATAAGGACTGTCATAAGATTAATCTGGCAACAATTTGTGTGTTTCAATTGATCTTTTCAATAATAAATAATAATGTTTTAAGTTTGTCTTTCCCAAAAATGGTCATTTCAAAAAATATAGTTTAAAAAAAGCATTTTGTTGCAAATGAGCCCCTCCCCTCTCCCCAATAAATATAAGCCCATTAAGATCCCTTTATATAAGATTCATCATCTTAACTTTTATCAGTTCGTAATTCTAAGTTTAACTGTATATATATATAAAGTTATAGATAACTTTTACCCTCTTCCTTCTTATTTTCTCTTCCTCATCTTCAAATTGCCTATCTGAAATGAAGATCTTTCTTTTTTTGTGGATTCCTCACACCACTCAGGCATGTCCTCAGGATTTTCTTTCTTTTTTTCTCAAAAAAAAAAGACGAAAAATAATAATAATAAAATTAGGAATAATCTCACTTACAAATGTATGTATGTTATACGAATATAAAAGACGTGAATTAATATATGACTTTATATACATGGATATATAAATGTGGCCCGTCAATACAAAAGTAAGTTTGAATTATTTTTGTCGAAATTACATAACACAGAAGTTATAACTTCAAAAAAATTATTACTGTTATCGTATTTACTATGATTTATTATTAGTATTCTGATCGTTACAGCTTCAACTAGTATTATTAAATAGATGATAGTTCAAATGTAGTAGAATATACAGTAATTGGCAAACTTACTATAAGATAATTAGATGATTTTTTTTTTTACTTTTTCGAGGAAAGGTTGAGAGATTTATATCATACAAATGTATATATATACATATACTCTTACATAATACATAAACCCTCTCAATTGGTTTTAATATTGAAAAAAAAAAATTGATCCAAAAGTTGTTACATTTACCCCTATATGCCCCAAATACCAAATTTGGCACATTATAAAATTAACATGGAAAATTACTTAAAAATCAAATAACTGTCAATGCATACATTAAAAACTTATCAAAAACATACGTTGTATTTTAGTTACACTTATACATTAATAGGTGCGCACGTGTTTTGATTACTCCTCATCTACTCTAACGATTTTGGGCTATGAATCCCATGAGCGATGTGCTCACATAATCATAATTTTCAGTATTATCGACTAATAAATACATATTATGACATTTAGCATTTGTATACCCAATGGGATATATTTGATCATATAATTAATTATACATGTTTGTGTGCTAGATAAAAAATAATCTTCATATATACGAGAAAAATTTAGTAATACAATTTTTACTTAATTTGGGTCATATAGGCCTACGTTTTTATTTTTAAATACAAATGAAGCGTAGATTAAATGTAAATTTATCCACCAAAGAGAAGAGTGCACAAAAAAATGACCTTTGTTTTGTTAATAAAGTACTTTTAATAAAAAATTAAATAATCTAATTGATTTTATTAAAAAGGTTTGAATATTGAGGCTACAAAAACTACATAACAAGTCATTGTAATTGGTACTTCTATATGTAAAATTTCTTATGAACATTTTTATTGAAGTCATAAATTGCATCATATTTGAAGTAGACGCCATTTGGGGAGCTCAAAGTTGATATTTTTTACAACAGAAAATGAACAAATTTACAATAAATGGCTTTAAGACCAGAAAACTACTCAACCAATTTCTTTGATAGGGTTTTTTGTGTCCTCAATGACAACTTGCTTGATTCTGGTGACGAATTCCTGTGTCCAAAACAGTCCCTCGACTTTTGAGATCAGTCCACATTGATGTTGCCTCAAAATCACCATTAGATACCTCAAATTCCCTCCTAACTTTGCAAACAAATGTCTCACTCTGTCCCATAGGTAGAACAATTGTTAAGTTGTTGTTCCAGACGATGATACAAAGGAGGGCATCATGCCTTTTCCAAATACTCGGACAACAAATCCATCGATTGATTCTATTTTTTCTAACTGATGCAGGCTTGAACAAGCTATATAACAAAAAAAAAATATATAAATAATTTGCACACCCTGCATAATACATAAAAATAATGTTGGTACTTTACACTACTTTATATTATTAGAAAATATGGAAAATATTAAATTTCTTCGCAGCTAATTTTTCAATATATATATATAAATAAAAATAAAAATATTTTCTACAGGGAAGTGTTATTATGAACAGAACCTAACAAAGGATGGAGTAAGTTAAAGTAAAACATTGAGATGTAAGGTCCACCCTACTGAATCTTCAAATACTTTGTTTTTAACAGTTAATGAATTGAACCGAATAAAAAACCCCAAACGCATATGTATAGCTATGAATAAGAATTATGTAAATCACTTTGCCTATTTATGGAACACGTTGTGTGGAGTCTTTTTGAGCATACTATAGTCGGGAGAATAAACATAACATATAAATAAATAATCATTTAAATGGTAATATACTCATTGTTTTTGGCTCTCCGAATGTATGTTTTTAAATAGTTCCTTGTCTACATACAAAACAAAATAAAAGTGGGATCCTTAGTTATTTAAATCCATGCATCTCGTCTTTAAATCTAAAAAGATATAAAAAGAATGTATTTACAAAATATATGTATTAGAGCGGTTTGATTTTCAACTTTTTTCGAATTTGATTGGAGTAATTGCGGAAAGATTGTCAGTTGCTATGATAATTACCTATGCAAAATTGCTTTTTCTACTAGATCATCTTTAGGTCGCACATCTCGATCAAGTTATGAAAAAAAACAAAAAACACTTTAGTTAGTGAATACAGATACTGATAAGAAATTTGTAGTTATTTTTCTAGTAAATAACTTTGAAAGCCATTTGTTTAACCAATAAAAAGTGTTTTCAAGTTTTTTTCTAAAATTGTCGGATTAAGTTAACATAATTTGATGAACTACGTATAGCGCGCATCTTTTTACATTTCAGAAAATAAAAATCAACAATTGAAATATCGTTCCACGCTTAAAAAGGTTGGTTAGGTTAAAAAACATTACCCAATGACAAATGAAGTTAAATATTGCAAAATGGGTTTTAAAAATAATTAAAATTACTTAAAAATCACCCGTAATATCTGTCTTCTATGTCTATTCGACGATTTCAACACAAAACTGTCTGTGTATATGGAGTATACTGGTTTTCTATTAGTTAAGTGCAAGTGTGTCTGTCGAGCCCTGAGTATAAGAAATCTTTATCCTATTAGAATTACTCTATCTGACCTAGTCCTAGAACTAGTCAAATCTGGATTTAATATATGTAAATAAAATAAAAATACAGTTATAGTCAACGTTCTCTCAGATACCAATTCTTTATACTTTGTTAGTTTTGCATTGCACATAGGACTGATTTCCTAATCTGTCTCCCCCCTCTTTTCAGTTTTATTTGTAATCGGATTATTTAATCCATCTTCAGGTATCTGGTCTACTTGAAAAAGATTATGATGTAACTTCCCCAACTGAAATACTACGCCAGATCATAGATCACTTGGTATTCGTTTCGCTAGTTTGTTTTAAAGGTTTAGATAACTCAATCAGGCCATTTTAGTTTGGAAAAAGTTAAAATACGGTCAAAATATCTCATTTTTAGGGCTATTGTACCGTCCTATGTTTAATAAATTGTACTTTTTTTAAATTATTAGCATTATATTTATTAACTAAAAACTATTGTGCACCTTGTTTTAATCATTTAAGTGGCTTCAGATGGGCGCGGCGATTTGCAATTTCCCTGTTTTATCTTACATAACATAATAAAATTTAAGCCTAGTTTGAGTAACAGTTTTGTTAAGCATTATTATCTTATGTTTTGTTTGATAAAACAGTGAAATCAGTAATCAATAGACAAATCTTAGACCCCTCAATTTTTAACTGATAAACCGAATATTAAAATAAATACTAACAGTACAGTTTTTTACTCATATTTGGAACCATTTTTTTCAAAACTTAGATAGCTTGTACCATGCCAACAATGCCTTGAGAGGCTATAAACTTTCCCAAAGTCAGTTTTTTTATTATTTCCAGCAGAAAAGATCTTGGTGCACTGGGATAAAATTATTAACTTGGAAACGGAACAGTCTAATGTAGAGAACACTATACCTCATATACACTAATATTAATTAATAGAATAAGATTGGATTTAATCAACTATGGGATTAAGGGGCTCTTATCCCTTACACAATTGCCTCTTTAAAAATATTACTTTTAAAAAAATAAAAAATATTAGTTATACGAAATATACTATTAAAACAACCATTCATCAACGTTACTTAAACACCAAATATAAATTGTAAAATAGTTGATTTGAAAGACAGATAATTGTTTATATATATATATATATACAGGGTGCAATATGAAAAATGGGAGTCAAGCAATGAAATATTGTACAGTTAATACATATCTTATAAATTATTTTATTTCATTGAAACTTGAAAAGTTGATTAACAGAGGCCCCTGCGCCCCCAACACAGCTTCAACATGGTGTCGGAGACTATGACTGACTGTCGCCGGAGTAAAGCATGCAATTTTCAAATTATATTCTGAGTCACCAAATTGTTTTTGATCTAATTAAAACATCCCTCACGTAAGTTTCACCCAGATATGAGTTCTATCTCATTACTATGGTCGCCTTAAATGAGCAAATGGTCTCATTTTCAAGTACGCCGACCAATCATTGTCAAACTGATACAAATGTATTCTGTGGACACATAATAATTTTTTTATTAAATTACCATACTTCATTATCATAACTAAACCCCTTATTCCTTTATTATACTTATATATATAATTCATTAAAATAGTGTAAACATACTTCGCCAATTTTGTTTGTGAATTTTGTACGAGGGTAAGGTACATATTTCTCTGCCTGACAATGAAAGACTACAAATTTAAGATTAGGATTGATTTTAATTTTCATGGAAAAATCTCTTCTTACTTCCGTCCACTTGATCCAGCAAAAAAAAAATATATATATATATTTGTTTACTCATTCATGGTGACAAACCGCAGCACAAAGGCAGTTGAATCGGTTTGAAGATTGCTGAGAATATTTTTTGCGCATTTACTTTTAATCAGCGTTCAGTAAATGCACCAACTGTCCAAAGCAGAACTTTCATATCCCTAATTCTTCGTGCAAGATATTTCGTTCCCTTTCCTTTGATATCCCCATATCCTCAGCTCTCTCACTTGTCTATTGTGCAAAGTGCCTGGTCTGATTGCAGTCTTTGGCCCACCTTCATGTGGGTCTTCCTCGAAAGATGTGCAACCATGTTTAAATTAAGGTGCCTACTTTTTAACAGTTGATATGGCAGGAACAGAGTCCAAGTAAACTTTCTTTGACTTCAAATAAATTTCCTCAGGGGCGAATCCATCCAAAACAAAGAATAAAAATCAACGCACGATATTTAAAAAGGTTCTTTAACATTCACCTGGTGCCTTGCCGCTCTTTTGCTGGCTACATTACGTTGCTCGGTTTGAATTCTAATTTCAAAGAGCTCTGCAATTTTCCGCTAGAGAATTTGGGTGTTAAGAAGAATATCAACCTTTAACCATTTGTCTTCTTGTAGCGCTATTTTTGAGTCCATTTTCTGCCAACAAAAACAAATTGAAAATTTATTTATGAAAAATTCTTTGTTTCTTTCTTATAACTCAACCTCGTATCCTTTTAAGTAAAAGTTTTAACATTTTTATTGCAGCACCCTACTTTATTTAGTACACCCTGAATATAAATTTGAATAAAAAAATTAAAACAGACTTGACTATATAATATAAAATAGCAGCATTTCTATCCGTACATGTAACAAACCATCCAAATAAGTATTTTTATGGGTACATGAACTACTTCTAAATACAATGTACATAGATATATATATATTATTTTGCAAATGTAATAAATTATTTTCAACTATTTGAAACATGTCATTGTCTCTGATAAAAAAAAATTGAAAATATAGCTAGATGGAAATATGTGCCTCGCCAGAGCCAAATTTAATATAATCCCTCTTCAAGGATTGAATGAAGTATGTGGACCATCTGCAAAAATTAAAGCTAAAATGATTTTTCTCATAATTATGTCTGGATTAAGTACATTTCTACAACGAATTATTATCAAACTCTATAAACAAATTATGCTTAATTTTATGACAAAAGTATCCACCATCAAAGTGATGATGAATAAATATTTAACATCTTCTGAGAATTGGTTCAAATATCCTTTACTCTCTGGAACGTTTGAGGTTATGTACAAATTCTTCAACGATCAAAACTACAGAAGATATTTTCTGGAACTGTGGGCTTTTAAGAGAGTCTTATGAGCAAGTTATATGTTAAAATTATAACAAGGATGTACTAGTTCTTCCGTTAACAAAAGGACATTTTTTTTGCTAACGTTATTTTATTATAAATTGTTCTTTGGTTTTTTTTATCTTCATTTAAGTTTTTGATCTTCTTATTTGTTTCTTTTTTTTGCTTGTTTCTTAGTATTAAAAATAGTCTGTGGTTTGCTGAAGTGGTTTTTTTATTGTGGGGGGGGGGTATGTAGATGCTTATATTTGTTGGCGATAAAGTTATGCCAGCTTATCCCAAAAAATATTTTTGATGACCCTTGATGAAAAGACATGACAGCTAGTCTGCTATTCTTGTCAGGACTTCCATATTCATTTTCGGATTATTTGTACCATATTGACGTTTAATATTTTTTTGAATCTCCGTAGTAACAGAATATCTATGTAAAAGTGTAACCACGAGTGAGTATGTGCATAAATGTTGGAAAGTCATATTGAAGAGCTGTTGAAGAGTTACAAGTCATTGATAAAGTCAGAGTTGATTTTTTATAGATCGATTACAAAGTAATTGAAGCATTGATACAGAGTGGTATTTTATTTTATTTCCTTCCCTTAATATATGATACGTGTAGCAATGACAATGAAATGACATTCAAGCTATATGTACTCCTCCAAAACACTCTTCAAAATGCCAGGACTACCAAGCTAAATTTAGCTTTTTTTTATTTTTACATACCGAAAATGCTTACAATTTACAATCCAAGTAATTCAATTCATTCTTATATACTTATAACAAAAACAAAGTAATTCAAGCTCACAAAATCAATACACTATTTTTTGCATATATAAGAATACATTGAGTATCATATTATTTTCTGTCCCAAGCAACTAAATCCTTTTTCAAAACAAAACATGGTCATATGGCATCCTTCAACTCAAAAACAGGCTAGAATGATTAATTCTAACAAAATTAAATCAGGATTACATTTGTAAACTTCTGCGAATATTCCTCAATTTAACACATTAATCTTACTAACTCTTTGGAGATATTGCAAAATGAGACATATATAGATTATTTTTAAAAAGCCATATCGGAAGCATTATTAGTTTTAAAATCATATTAAGCTTTTAATCGATAGCAAAAATTCTATAGTATCTTACAATCTTATATAGAAAACATATGATTGACTCAAATATATCAGCCAAATATTGGGCTGGATGACTTATGTATATGCGAAGTAAATAATATATTGGGATTTTTTCCTTTTTTGATTATCTTCAAGATTGGTTTCATATTGACGTACAATATATATATCCTTTAAAAATTATATTACAAAAACATAAATTTTGTTTTAAAATACATGCATTCTATTTGCTCAAGTGTTTCCTCTATTTACATTTATAAATACTAAAGACTAAAGACTTGAGAATCTAGAAACTAAAAATACATTAACCTGTAAAATAGTTTGGTTTTATTTTAATAACAAAATACATAGAATGTAATGGTAGACATACATACATATCTTGATGTTCATATTTATTCGGTATGTGTTGAATCGGTCCTAGTTAATTTTAATAAAAATTAAATTTGGATTTTCTTCTATACTTGAATTTTTGTACAAGATTGATTATATCTTGACAGACCACATATTTATTCGAGAACCATTAATGTAGGTATATCTACATAGACGGATATTCAATGATTACCATAACGACGATATTTAATAACATAAGGACCAAGTAAAAACGTTGTTACCTAGAATGAATTAATTAGTACTATTATTGTAATTGGTTTGTTTACTAATATTTAAAAAAAAAATCTAATTTTGATTATGTAATCGTTAGGGTTGTAAATCCTATGTATTAATTGGCGTGCGAATGTCGTTGTTATAGTGAACCTAAAGAGTGTTTTTTTTTTAAAAGCTGGTATCATTATTCTTTTTTTCTTGAGTAGATAATATTTAAGTATAATCACAAGTGAATTTGCACATTAAGGGCAGGAAATAAAACTGAAAAGCTGTGTGGGAGTTATAACTGTAAGTTTCTGTTGGATTGGAGTATAACGGAGGATCGAAAACGGAAGAATTCTTCTGTATGTCCTTGTTTAATACAGAGTGGGACTTGTGTTTATTTCCTTGATCTTGTAGCTGCTCACTGCTAATCTAATGAAACGACATGAAAGCTAAGCTGATCTCTTCCAAAAGAAAAAAATACAATTGTCAAGGTTAAGATGTTTGTTTCTTTCCATTATTTCAACATCGAAAATGCAAATTTACAATCCTAGTAATTATAGCTTATTTGAAAAGTGTTGCGTGATTATTTCTTTTATTTAATTGTTCCACCTTGACGTAACCTCACTAACATTAATATTTACGATATATTTTTTTGGTAGCTCTGAAAAAAATATCTCCCCCCTATATCAATGGTCTAAACATTAAATGATTTAATTCGAATTATCTCATGTTAAAGAGCTGTGATAACCAATAAATATTAATTCCATAGTTGAGAAGAACTATTAACTGATTTTGGCTGGGGTTTTTCCTTTTTTTCTTTTTCCAAGAAAGGTTGCGAGATGGAATAAACCTACCTAAATTTATTGAGTATATAATTTTCAGAAAATGTAGTTTATAATTAGTTTTTAAACAATTTATTGATGGCCAACAATTGTCCTTCGAATTCGATTCACCTTTGCCGCTTATTTATTAACCTTTAGGGGTTGAACATACATACCACTAATTAAATACACCTCATAACTCTTGTTCTTTCCCCCTCACTTTTACTCTTTCTATGATAAAGGGGGGGGGGCTGTAGAAAACAAATTTCACATCACATTAATGCTTTAATTAGAAAACCCCAACTTACATAAACATCTCCATCTCTTGATTATTATCATTACTTAATTTATTATTAAAATAATTGTTGTTTTATCCGTATCCATTAGTGTTGAGTCTCGATGCAAGACCAAGTTTTTTTATTCGATCTTAAATTATTTTTATTACATCGATATGTCGGTTCAGACTTCGATATCAGACAGATGATCGAAATTTAATCGTTTTTAAATAGTGGATCTATTTTTTGTTCTAAATATATCAAACCTTTATATCGTATACAGAAAAATATACAGTATTCTATTTTCACCTGTCTATATTTCTACTTATTTTATCCTAATCCGTATTGAACATTGATTGTTAAATTTGAATTAGCTCATACAAAGTTGGAAATAATTATTGAATAATACTTTGGATATTTGGAAAGAGTTATTGGCTAATTACCAATAGTTTTCGACCTATTTTTCTTTTAATTTTTGAAGGAAAGGTTGTTTAATTTAAAAGTAATAATGACCAGATATGAATCGATTTTTTGTTGTCTCAATCTAAGGACTAATTTTCTCCCAAAACTGCCTGATTTATGAGTTATACAAATATGATTAATGCAACACATTTAACTTCATAAGAAATTATTTCACTGATTTTCACAACTTTAAAACACATATGACGTCATCAACAATTCATCTATAGAATCGGTCTTAAATGAGACCCACTAAAACGATTTTTTTACTTGAGACGGATCTTGAAAATTTTTCTGTTAGAGATTGTTCCATTTGGAACTTTTTTTAAGGACCAATTTAGTTCAGTTCACTAAAAACCAATATGGTGTCAGACCGGTTTGGGATTTTAAGACCGAACCCCAACCTTAGTAGGTATCTAGCACCATGATGAAATAAAAGTTCCCTTACTCACTTGTACTTAACACCATACTTAAGGCGCTTTATAATTATCTAAAATTATTATCTTCTTTATTCTACTCTTCATTTTCACAATGAACGTGATATCAGACACGAATATGTGTTAGATTCAAACATATGGTATGTCTGTATTATCTCTATTTATATTTTATGTATTAAAAAAGTATATCTAATACTTTATTTTTTGTATTTTGAGCACAAAAAAAAAAGATAGAAATATATTTGAACTAACACAAAAAAAAAAACAACGAGTGGTAATATGCAAAAATTAAAAGTGAATTAGAGGCAAATTGAAGAAAGATGTGCATTTGAGTTGCAAATTGGAATGATTTTTGTTTTGCACACAAAGGATTGTATAATACTTAATATGGAATTGTAATAAGTGCAGGTTGTCACACTACTGAAGAATACCGGGATATCAAATATTCACTCCGTCATAAGTGTTAATTTTAATCGTTTATGGTTAAATCAATTAATGCAACCTTTAAAGGGGTTCACTAACGTTCAGAATTCTGTAATAAAGCTAAGCGACACAACGCCGCGCTACCAGCTGTATTATTCTCAATAATAATTAGAAAAATTCAAGAATTCAGTAATCTCCATGCCTTTGTTGAATGTCCACCTAAACTAGTGATGTAAACTGTAAGCATTTTCGGAATGTAAAAAGCAAAAAAACCAAAAATTTACATAGTATACCAGATATTTTGTGAAATGCTTGAACGATTGCGGCTAAGCTTTCATGACGTTTTATTTATTAGAGTAGCTTGCGAACAGCTATGAGGGGAAGAAAATATATATTAGTTTTACTTCATATCAAGAAAGAATATAGGGAGGAATTATTTCATTTTTGACACCTCAATTCTACTCTGACTGCAACAGAAACTACAACCCAACAAATAATCAGTATTACTTTTTGTCATATAATTTTGCGACAATTAATTAACAGAGTGATGGTAGAGAAAAAATAGAACTGCAGAAAGAGAAACGTGATTGGCTAGTCTTAACGGTTCAAGTCACCATGAGAAGTTCAAATAGAAGACTGGATAGCAAAAATAAAGTCTTTCATGTACGCAGCCAGAAATAATAAAAAGGCAATATCTCGAGGGATGGAGAAGATGGTCAAGATATTAATGTCAACGATGCAAAGTTTTGATGAGAATGGAATAATAATTAAATATATATAAAGAGGCAGAAGGACAACACATCATTAAATTTTTTATTTTTTTTTATTTCTTATAATTTTTTAAATAGTGTTCTTATAAATATTATTGTTAATTGAAAATTGAATTATTGTTTAATCATCAATGACGTTATTATTGAGTGATTATGTAATAAATACTGCTTTTAATATATAATGTTTATCTTACATAAATAAATTTTGATTTTTAATGCAAAAAATAATGACTACACCTTTATAAAATAAAATAAAAACATAGTTTAGGTTGGCAGTTAGAAAAAAATTGTACGGTAAACTGGCTTAGAATTTACAAACATAGGTGAAGGAGGTTTATTTCATAGAATACGAAAGGATAAAATTAACAAATTGCCTAATTTCGATTTAATTCTTTTTGGTTTTCCCAAAAAAAGAACATATATTTTGTTGGAGGCAAAATCAAAATGGTTCTGCATACTGAAGTCTAAGTCGTATATTGCAAAAGAATTGATCTTAAATAAATCAATTGATACTTTGGAGTTATGAGGCAGACTTATTGCGAGTCTTTCAAGTATAAATGGCGTGAGATCTGAAAATTTCAAAGTACAATACCTTCGATTACGATATGTTAGTGAATATAAAGTGTTATTTGCAAAAGCACACTGTTAAGTATATTTAAATTTTAAATTATATTGTCACAATCTAAAATACACATCGACATGAGCATATTCAAGCAGCCTTATTTTAGAACTCTAACTTTTAATTTTTTTAAACTATACTAATTTGATAGACGGATTAATTTATAGAGTTTCTATTTATTTCTAATTGATTTGTGGATTTTTTTAGATTTTTTTGGTCATATTTTTTATTGCTATATGTATCTAAATATCTTATATTCCAATATAAATATAGAAGATAAGACCTAATGAGATAGTCACAAAAAATACTGGAGAATAAGTTTCAATCGTAGTAAATAATAATAAAAAAGTTTTTAGTTTGTTTTTGTGTTGACGGGCCACATACTTAAGTTCTTAACTACGATTCTTTAAATTACTGCTTCATTTTTGAAGTCTCATGCATACTACATACATACTTAGTTAAGTATATTTTATTAATACATGACATTCATTATATCATTTCTGATCATCTTCATATTTTGTAAGATCAGATGCAATGCTGATTATCATCCATATTTGAAGTATAATGTAGAGAGGGTGGGAAGGAGGGTAACTCAACCTCATCCATGGATAATTGTGTGAAGGTATCATCTTTCATGACCTCATTTTTTCTTTATTCAACCTTTTATGAACACACATACCAATAAAAATCCCATCAATAGATTACGAATGATCTATAAATATTAATTATGAAGACATTCATCCCTTCTCCCCATCTTACAACTTCCTTGTTTAATTTTAAATCCTTACAAGAGTTGCTTTTGATTTCAAAATCTGAGATCGGTCTGATTCCTTATGATTAGAATTAGTCTGAATCGAATATTAAATGAGATCGATCCAGACTAGATGAATTGTTGATCATGTTAGTTGGGTTTCAATACTATGAACATCCACCTAAAATAATGTGGAAATAAGTTAAATGTGCTTGATAAATTTATATTTCTGTAATTCAAAAAATAAAGAAAGGGCTATTTTGGTCTGCTTTATGTAAACGAGTAAATTTCGGTATACCGTCTGAAATCGCGGTCTGGACCGAAATATCGGTCTAAATATGCAGGTCTATACATTAAACCTCACATAAACTCCTTTAACTCATTCTCAGTAGTATTGTGTAAATCTTAATTTAATCGGCCATTCCAGTCCAAAACCAAATCCTATTAGTCCTTGTAACAAGCCCTAAAAACTTTCGGTCCTTTGTAAGGTCAGTAGTAGAACTTTTTTTTATTAAAGTAATCAAGTTGAGTGACGTCATCAAGGACCAAACTTTATAACTATTAGGACTGATTTGCTAGTCTAAACTGGTCTGGACCGAGACTGAACAGGACGTGACTGTAGTCTTTAGTCCTAAATTAGGACCGACAATTCCCTTCTCATCAAACTGTTTATTCGCTTACAATTTATGTTTTTTTAAGTATGTGTATTCTACAAAATATTTTATTAGCATTATGTAGGAGTAAAATTATAACAAGTTGTTTTTTTAAACACAAAAAAATTACTGTCACATAATTTTATAATGTCATGAAGATTACTATAAAAAAGTCATAGTTTTAATTAAATTTTCTTTGAAGTCTTAAATTTAAACTGATTTTGATTCTTAAAAATTATTTTTTATGGGGTTATATTTTTAAAGCAGTCATTATTTAATTATTTTTATTGTTAATTATACTACTTTAATTTTTGATTATTTTTCTATTTGTTGGTGTAATTACTAAAAATGCAAAACTAACTCATGGAATATAAATTTTATACATCGTAACGCTTTGGAGTAAAGGGTCAGTTGCAACAAGAATAGCATCTGCCCCTTATTATACATTCTTCTTAATTATTTTATCTGTTTACACTTCATGTCAAGCATAATTATAAGTTATAATACTCAAGAGGTTTGTCAGACAAAAATTTTTCAATATACAATACTCAAGAGTAACTCCTATTATACTATAATACATTAAAAGTTATTTCGTCAATATATTAAAAGGTCTGGTTATATATTCTTCAAGAAAATATTATTTGATCAAAGCTTTGAATATGAAAATTTCAAAATTGAAACACATATTCAATGATACTAAACAATGTGTGCTTTTTTTTATATTTTGTTTGTTGCTATATAAATTATTGAAATATGATAAGGAATCATATCCTTAGTATTTTTGGTTAATTCACAATAAATTAATTTGTTTGGAAAAAACAAATAATTGCAACTATCCCTGGTTACAAAGATTGTTGCAACATTTTTCAAGTTGCATTCCAAATGCAATTTTTGGAGAAAGCTCTGCCTTATATAATCTCAAAATCGATTCGAACAGTAGCAGATATGAATATTTGAAATTATAAATTATTTCATTTTTGTAAATAATTAAAGAAGGGAGATATAAAATTGTTTTAAAAAAATCAGATTGACAAAGGTTAAACCTTTTATATGACTATTTATAAGGTGGCCTAAAGATTTCTAAATTGATATTTTAAAAGGAAAAAACAGTAAATTAAATTTGATACCATTGGCATTATAGCCTTTAATTTAAATTAACAAATTTAATAAATAAAAATTGCTATCCTATATCAAAATATCTTTGAGTACTCAATTTACCTGTCTTAAAGAACGATAATATTATTTAAACGCACTATATCTTTCTATTTATCTGTTTGTTCGTTTATAAACGACATCCAAACAATTTGACTAATATAAAATATTAAAATTCGCAAGTACGTTAATTTAGTAGTTAATAAACAAATAAGTAATAATATTGATGAATTTCCCCTCGATGACCTTTTTGTGATTGTTTTGAGATAAAACACTGATATATCCAAATTTTACACAAAAATTGTAAATTGAAGTCTAGGAAAGATTGCAATACTAACATATTAAGAGCTTATTTATAAAAAAATGACCTACGAGGTCATTCAAGGCCTAACCACGACGATTTACATACAAATATATATTTTACAACGAGTATTAATACGTAATATTACTATTTCGCTTGTTTAAAGAAACACGTTTAAACCTGCATATCTTTACTTTTGAGATAAATTGAAAAAATGGACACTTTAATTAATATATTTTAGAATGTTGTGCTAAGTTTTAAAATCTCATGTTTAACTTAAGCCAGCTCTGAGTAATTTTGAGATAAACAAAAAATATTACAATTTTCTTGGACTCCCTTGTATATAATAATTTTTCCTGTCAAAACAGGAGGGGGGCTGAAATAAAATAATTACCTTTAAAGTAAATAAAGAAGAACACTAAATTAAAACCACTCATAGTAATTAAAATGAACAATAATTGTCTTAGAGTAACTAATTATTTACGAAAAGGGCGTTTTGTGATAGAAAGAACTTAGTGAATTTTGTCTAAAAAGTATGGTAAAAACGAGTTGGTTTTGGTTTGATTGATAGTTGATATATATAACGAAAATCCATTGTTTATATATCAAATCTAACACAAGAATATATTAAGTTAATATTTGTGGCACGTCAAAATATAAGCAAGCTAGAATGATTTTTTTCCAAAATGGAATGCAGATTACATTTGTATTATTCCACAAATTATTGTAAATTTGCGTATGCTAAAATTCTTGCAAACCTTTTGGGTGTGTCACAAAATGCAATTAAAGTAACCTAAATTGATCAAAGCAATGAAAGAATGGGATATTGATAGATTTTATTAGAAATGGGTCATATCCAGCCATATCAAAGTCTCTTATTTCAAATAAAGGTTCTAAACTCAAGCTAAAATTCTTGAGTTTCTCAACTCATCCTACAAATAAATAATAAATAATATTATAGTTGATTCAAATATATCTTTGAAATATTGACCTGTTGTGTAAAAATGTGTACAAGTTGCAACCAAAAATTGAAATGAGTAATTTTAAATGAATATTTACAATATGATAGCATGGAGATAATGCAATAATTGAATATTGGATGGATTATCAGAATATAAATCGTGAATTTTCTGAAAAATTAATAAAAATTACTAGAATATAAGAAATTTGTAGCACAGTATAGAGTTTTATTGTTCATAAATACATAATCAGCATGTTATTTAAGAGATCTGAATGAAATTATAGTATCAATGTATCATTAGAATAATCAATGTTATAATAAAATAATTCATTCTTAAACCAAAAATGAATTGAAATTTGTGCAATTTGTTTATTATTGTTTATGGAGGTTGCAATTTGTAGCCTTTACAAAACATTTAGGATATAACAACGAAATCCGACTCTTTTGATATATTTACATTAAATTAAAATAAAACTGTATATTTTTAAGATTTATTCAAATAAATAAAACTAAAACTTTATATTCTTAAGATTTATTCAAATAAATAAAAATAAAGCTGTATATTTTTAAGATTTATTCAAATAAAATAAAAACTGAGCAGCAGATACAATCATTGAGAATAATTTTCACTCGAGAAAGCCTCAGTTGGTATCAATAACGGCCTCTATTTGGTTCCTGAACAGCGTGCAGGACCTGGAAGTAAGAGTTCGATATAAATTCATGAACAAGTAGAAAATAATCCATCAGATACATTTTGGTGGAAGCTAGGAGGCCAAATATCCTTGGGCACCCAATCTTACGTGTGCTACTGGAGCTTCCTCGGTGCCCTTGGTCTCTACCAGGGCCTTCATCAATCCGGCAACACTTCTCTTGTCAATCCCTAGCATAATTGATACCTTAACATTGCTAATAATCTATAAAGATTGTTCTGCAACATAATTATCATATGCTTTCTGCCTCAGAAAAGAATAGGCTTGAATTAGTCGGTTTTTCACTCAATGATGGTGTTTTGGTTACTAAGTAAAACATTTACATATCGAAGGTTGAGGATCAAATTGTCCCTCAAAAATAAAATAAAATATACGTGTTAATGTCTAAATGTCCTCCTAGAAGTATAATATTTCATGTAAGTACTTAAATATAGATAAATTAAAACTGTTGAAATTAATTTGTCAGTCCCAGCTTATTAGAAAATTTGGAAAACACCATATTTAATGGACTTTCCATGCTGAATTCATAAAGTTCAATTTGAATTGCAACAATTTGGCTATCAATCACAAATGTATATTTCACCTAAAATAATCATTGCTCAATTTAGACATCATATACCGCAAAAATCCTGAAATATGAAGCTCCGGATTTCGTTATTTCACCCAGGATATAAGAAATATAACAAATTATTTGGATTTTCACATTTTCTTGAATTTATATTCAAGATTTTTTCTATGTAGATGCATCACATTGAATTTTCTTGTTATTTGTCCAACTCAAACCCCACAAAAATGTATTATTAAATATTAACACATTGCATTGACATAAAATTCAAACGCTTAATGAATGTAATTTATAATGGCAGTCTGTAAAATAAAGTTAAAACATGTGAATGAAAGAAGAGGAAGCCCTCAAGCAAATGGCGTTCTTTTTACATTAAAATAATAATATAACATGCCTAGCAGAAAATAATTAATGATCCTTTTTCTTTCTTTTTAAAAAAAAAGAATTATATATGAATGTATGTATTCCTGCACTGAATACCTAATGGTTATTTAAAAACCATTAAGGAGAGAGGATGAATCGACCAAACTAATATGAAGAGAAGGAAAGAAATAACAAATCATTGTCACTACAAGGACAGTCATTAAATTTAATTAGGAGTAATTACGTCATCAACAAACATATTATGTTATTTGAACTTTCACCAAGAGATTGGAGGGTGGTCTCTAATTCATGATATAGGCATGGTATATATTTATATTAGTGTTTCAACTCGCTCAAAGACCGATTTTGTTTTGAAGTTAACTTTTAAGCGATTTTTTTATCGATTTGGGCCGATATTTTGGTCAAGACCGAGATTTCAGACTATTAATCAAATTTTTCGGGTTTCCGTCTAAAAGCTTCTGTTCACAGTTACTCAACAAAGTTTTAGATATTTTGGATGCTCAGTTGTTATCTAACAGTCGTTTGAGTAAGTTGATGTGTTTTTGTGAATATGGAAAAAAATAGAGTATCGCTGTGTTTGCACAGTTTAGGTGTTATATACTTGGATACACCATTATACGCCAGATACAAAAATACAGTCCCAACGGTGGAATGTAAATATTTTCCTCAAATGAAGATGCAATCACATTCGTCCATACTTATTTTGTAGTGAAAAACGCCTAGCAGTATTCAGATAGGTTACAGAGATGGTAAGAAGTGTGTAGATAATATATAATGAGTAACAATGTCGAATATCGGACAAGATATGTCAAAGTTTTGTAAGAAAATTGAAGCTACCAGAGTCTTGGGCTAACAAAAAATGGATTTTTTTTTGTGTGGAGTTGACGAACCAAAAAATATTATGTCTCAATTCCAGATTTCCACAGAAAAAACAAAGAAAAAAAAATATTGCATCTTTAAATGGTGGGAAACTTCTTAGACCACACTCGTAAACCAATTTTTTTTTGGTCATAATCTTTAGACAAATTTTTTTCCTATCCTAATTTATTTGTTGCAAAAATATTATTTATAAAAGATCAAAACTTCAAAAGACTCATTGTTGCTCGATTTTCACAATTTTCCAAAATAATTGACGTCATCTACCATTTCTTTACAGACTCAGATCAGTCGCCAGTTTAAATTGCATTATATCTTGACCATAAATCAGCTAGTAGTTAGTATTGTTGAGACTTTGTCCAAGACCTAGTTTTTTTTTGGTCTTAAGTAATTTTTCTTAACTGACCTGGGCCAATCTTTTGGTCCATACCGTAGAACAACATTTAAGCGTTTTCAAATCGTGGACCGAATTTTTCTTACTGCCCAACTTCTTTCAATGACTATATTAGTCCGTTATATTTAAATCATAACGGTATCTGACCGGTACAGGACTTTCAGACCGAAACTGAACACTAATAGCTAGATAGTAGGTAACAGTAGACACCGAGCTGGATGAATAACAGTAATTGGTTGTTGGAGCGTGATAATTTAGCATTAATTAAAATTTAAGTTGACCTGTGATGTGATAGAGTTAGCCGATATTTTTTTTTGTAAAACCAATCAATAGCAAATTTTTCCATTGACTCGATACGAATTTTTTTTTCGGTAATAAGATTGGTAAACCCAATACAATACCTTAGAAAATTACTGGCCAATGTGCATATATCCATGTGGTTGCGTCTTGGAATGGCTATTGTGTCTACCCAATTCCTAAATCGCTTTTTCATGATGGCAAGTATTGAGGTTGTGATACCCCATCCCATGCCTCAATAGGTATCTTGGAAAATTGGCTAAGGAAACTTATGGTATCATTACAAACAGCTAAGCATTTCTTACAACTGATCTATGGAAGGAGACTATGTTAGAGAAGTCTCCTTGTGAAAAGTGTCCCTATAATCTTCCTAATTAACATCGTCCTATTGCCTCTCAGAGGAAAGAGGTAAACAATACCACATTTTGAGCATACTCTCTCAATAGCATTAGTTGTAAATAATAAATAGAGCGATTTTTGCTTAAAGGGCCATATTCGTTCGGTCCATTAAAAATCATAACGCTTTCAGACCGGTATAAGACTTTCCGACCAAAACCCAACACTAATATATATGTAGGTTTTATTTCTTTATTTATGTATAACGTGCATCAGAGGTGATGAACCCTTAATTGTGGTTTAAGGAGACTTCTTCATAAATCAAATGTATGTTGAATGTACATAATATATAAATATATAAAAATTGAGAAGTGGCTATATAAAAATATAACAATAAGTAAATTCACTAAATAATACATGGAAATTATAATCTGCGAGTCTTTCCTTTTCTTTTAAGATGATACCAAATTTTTAAATGATTATTATATTTTTTCCCTTTGTACTATTATTGATTTGAGGCTTCGCAATTTAATATTGATTATAATGAATACTGCTTATTAGAAATAGTACAAAGGTAATTCATATTATATAATAGATGATAGAGTACATTTCAACAGAATGATGATTTACCGAGATTTAAATAAGCTTCAGTGAACTCTTTATGAACTAGAGCCAATTAATGAATAAGTTTTGAAGGGTTGTGTTCATTCAATCATTGAACATTAATTAATTATTATGAATTAAATGCTGTCAAAGGACAGCAACAAATTCAATTTATTTTGAAAGGTTGTTTCACAACAAAATACTGATGAAATTGTAGTGAAAACAATCGATTTAATATAACATAAGCAGGGTTGGATATCCAAAGTATTTTGTAGTGCGTGAGTTTTTTGTAATTTGTAACCTAAACTCTATTTCTTTTTAAATTTATAAATATGTTATCATTAAACTATAACTCTTGAGATTAAAAGATTTAAGTATAAAGTATTCACCAAGGATGTGAAGATGGTCGAATTTCTTGTGATAATACTTTTAAAGAGAAATATGATTTGTTAATCTGCAAGAGATTAGTGCACTTATTTACTATTTCTCCCTATTTTTTTTTCATTCAAACGCAATACCAAAGAAGGAGCACTATAGTTTTTATTGTGATATCTCTTGGCTAATTTGTCGTTTATCGAAGTTGTCAAATTATGCCTTTCTTTTTGATTTAAATCCACGAAGATTTTAAGAATGTTCTCTACCAAAGTAATCACAAATACGTGTAGTCATGAATGATGGAGAGTAATTATTGTTGAATACCTATACAATTTCAGGAGTGTTTTGAAGGAGATCAGCTGCAATGAGTTGCGACACAGGAGGAAAAGTAAATAAACAAGAACATTTACAAGAATTACTGCAATTTCCATCTCCAATTCCTCTCTGAGTCCAACAACAACTTACAATTTTAAATCCCCAATAAATCTTGAGGATGTGTTCTCTGTCTTTGATGAGCACACACCAATGTTCAAATAGGTTTTGAAAATAATTATTTCTATTTAGGAAAGGATTTTCACTTCGAAGATATTAAATAATGATGACAACTGCAAAGGAAAAAAAAATCATTTGTCCGATTTCCAATTTAAAAAAAAAGGAAAAAGAAATGGCCCGGCTAATACATTAACAGGATTTATATTTTTCGTCATTTTCATCAATGTTTATGACTTTATCAATATTTTTTACTTTAACCCGATGAAAATTGTTATGAATAAAATAGATCCATAAAGTATTTTTAAATATTTGCCTGTGGCCTTGCTTAATTTCTTAAATAATGTTTCCTCTGGCAAGGATGAGAGATTGATAGTTAATTCCTTCAGATTAGTTATCAATCTATCCTCAAAAAGCAAGCCATTCCTTTTGGACTGAGATGAATTGAAAGGAAGTTTTTTTTACAAGACAACTACCAAAAACATACTTGGATCTACAAAAACATCTTATCTATTATACAATGGACAGCTCAATATTCTGGTTTGAACCCAGTAAAGCTATTGTGGAACACTTAGACAGAAAAGCTCTGGAATTGTGTCACAAAAGTAAGAAGGAGTTTTGTAAAAATTTGAAGGATGCTTAAAATGATATCACACCTGGCTATCTTGCAAAAATAACAGCAAGAATGCCAAAAGTCTGTCAAGCAGTTATAGTGGCAAAGGAAAGATTTTTTGATAAAGGTAAAATTTATACGAAAATACTTTAATTCTTTACAAATAAATGTTTATACCCATATTGAGGCTTAATTTTTTCTTCTTCATTTTAATAGCCTAATTACTGTGTTACCTGATGATAAAGTCATAGGTGGTTAGAAAAATACGTCAGAGTAAAGGATCATACTCGCCAAAGAGTAACAACACTTATTATAAGGCATTTACGTGTATGCGTGTAATCTTCTTGGCAAAGAGAAGCAGTTATTAAAGAAAAGGTCTTTAATAGTCCCTTCAGGGGGCAGAAGACAAAACTGTTATTACAAGGAGAGGGAGAAACAAGATCAAATAATAATAAAAACACGTTGATTTGATAATGATCTAGTTGGATACCCACATTTGAAAAGACTTAGTCATTACGTAAGCACATGCATTGGAAGAATTGAGTAATCATCATAGCTCTTTATTGGTCCTTTTATTCGTGACGTAAAATATATAGATATATGTAAATTGTAGATAGAGGGTAGTGTGTAGTTTTGGTCTGAAAATCCTAGACCTGCCAGAGTTTTTTATGATTTTGAGTTCGGTATGAACATCATAAACAGTTCGAATACTGTTATGATTTTGAGTCGCCCGGTTTGGACCAATCTAAAAATATAATAGGAAGATATTGGTGTTAGGTTGTAGTCTGGGACTGTTATGATTTTTAGTGGTTCGGTCTGAACCAGTCTCAAAATTTTTATAGGAATATATTATTCTTAAGTTTTGGTGTGGATCAGTCTCAAAAAAGTTATAGGATGATATTATTGTTGTGTTTCTGTCTGAAAATCTAAGACCACTCTGATACCATGATATTTTTAATGATTATACCTGGAACAGTCTAAAAAATATTGTAGGAATATATTTGTGCTTAGTGTCGGTCTGAAAATCCCAGACTGGTAATATTTTTATTGGTTCGGTCTGGACCAGTCGAAAAAAATGTTTAAGATTCGGTATGAACCAGTTACAAAAATATTATAGGAAGATATTATTGTTGTGTTCAGTCTGAAAATTCTAGACCAATCTGAGACTGTTATGATTTTCGAAGACATAACTAATTTAGTCAAGTATGTTTGTTCTAAACAAATACCAAAACAAAAATTGACGGGATCGGTTTTATTTAAAATTTGATCCGTACAGTTTCTTTTTATTAATTTTAGATAACGTCATGTCCGTTTCAAATTAGAAAACAACATTAAAATAACGTCATTTGAAGTAACGTGTGCTACATCAATTTAAATTTGTACAAATCATAAATCAGGATAGGGGAGAAAATGGGTTCATAGATTGGCCTATGTATTGAGACCGAAAATTACAATCTACGATTTCAAAACGATTAAATTTTGGTCCATAGATTTAAATAATAGTCAAGACTTAAATATCGGTCCAAATTGGTCTTTTGAAAAAAAAATGAAGACAACACCAAAAAAAAAAAAAAAAAAAAATCGGTCTTGGACTGTGTTTTAACACTAATAGAGGGGCATCAAGAGGTCAAAGAAAGAAAAGAGATACAGAAACAAAGAAAATTAGTTTAAAAAATAGTTTAGAAGACTAAATAATATTGCGTTGATTTAAAAGATTATAACTATTTTTTTCAAAATTCCATAAGAAATTTATTTTCTATAGATATATTTAATTTAAATATGGGTAAAAAGGACCGTTCAAACAAGTTTTTTTTATTTATTGGATTATATAACATTAATAAAAGAGTGCTTCAAAAATATACTTTCAATTTTTCCCAGTGTAGCCTCTTGACAAATTACGTACTTGCATAATATCAAAATATTTTTAAAAAATCCTAAAAAAAATAAAAAGACCATCAAACAGGAAAAAATTGCAACTTTATTATTATATTTCCAGATCATAAAACAGTTGGTTTTTCTACCTGAGGATATTTTTCTGTTATCATACTCATATCTATTATTCAATAACTTAACGGGTAAGAGGCCTCCTAGAAGGTGAATTTATTATTAATATTACAGGTAGTTATGTAAAATATATAAAAAATCTGGTTCAAAGTTTGTAAATCATCAAAAGAAGTAAATTCACCTCCAAACAAATTCTTATAATAAATATATTAAAATCAAATCATGAGTGAACGACAAGATTTTTTGGTTCATTATGCTTAAAAATAGAACTTTTAATTTGATAAAAATTGATTTAGTTGTATTTAAAAAAAAAGTAAAAAGGTAGCTTGGATTAAAACAGGAAGTGTTAATATTTGTGTTTGAGTCAACAAAGAAACATTTTGAACAAAAGTTAAGAAAACCGGAAAATTCTAAAAAAAATTTTTACTTCATATAAACATACATATTGCATATACAAATTTGAGTCATTTATAAGCTTTGTGTTCAAATAGGAGGGGTGATTTACAATATTTAAGAATTATTAGCTATTGTTTAGAGCCTTTATAGTATTTAAGAAACTTATTTTGTCTACAATATGATCCCTTTCAAATAATACCTTTCAATTTCACAATCTTTTAAGGTGATAATTAGTTTTCCATAATGAAAGAGCAATTTGCAACATACACAATGGCTTAATACAAATAATTTGCTGTTAGAAAATTGAAGATCAATTGTCAAATTAATTTTGAAAAAATATCGTTATAAATTACTTTGTGTTGACAGGCCAAATTTCATTTACATATTTTTTGACCAATTATTAAAATTTCAAATAAATGAATAATATTGGATCATCAATATTTTGTAAATAATTTAATCAGACATGTGTTTTCATAATAAATCCTAAAAAAAAAATTCTGTCGGTATTGTATTTTGTCTGTAGAAATTCTTATCTAATTAATTTATTTTATAAAATGACTAGTTATGGATTATCCGGTATGGCTTGGGCTAAGGAGGAAAATTGTAATCACATTGTAAATGGTCAAATTAATTGAGGACCTGCGTTTATTTCTGTTCTATCATACCTGTAAATATAAGCTGCTTGCCTTCGTGACATTTTTTTCAAATTTTCAGGGTTACCATATTAATATTTGTGTTTTTTTTGTTATTTTTACATATTGAAAATACTCACGATTTACAACCCTACAAATACTATATGTAAGATTAAAATGCTTCTCAAAAAATGATGCAGTCAAAAAGATTTATATCGTTTCTACCTCCTATATTTAGTTTTATTAAAGGACATTTTTTACAGTTTATATATTTATATTTTTCTATCTAATCTATGGATCATTTTATAATAATATTTGTAACCTGTCAATGCAGTACCTTGGTAAGTATACGGGTCTTGTCACCACTGAGTGATGCATTTATTATTAATCCATCATAGACATAAACAATGTTGATTATCGTCATCACACATTGAATATACATATATATTATACACATAATGCATAAATATGCGCTCGCATAAAAAAGGGCATTTCTATTCCATTTGTCACAGTTATAAATCAAAAATTCAAAGCTGGAGATTTTACAAGTGTCCTTTTAAAGGTCCGTGCAAAGTACGAGAGATTGTAATACTGGTGGGAATCGAGGTTATGCTTAGTTAGTAGCATCTCTTGGAAGAACACACAAAAATTTTCAGGCATATTTATCTATTTCTTTCTGTTTGGCATTCGTTTGAATCGAGGAATCGGCCTGAAAGATTATGGCGATTGTCTTTTGGATTCGCAAGGAATAATCCTCAGTGGAAAAGGGTGAAAATATTACTGGTGTATATCATTAATCGTTTTTGGACCGTTTCAAACACGAGCTGGAAGAAAAACGCCCATGATTGGTCCACAAAAAAAAAATCATTTTCCATCACGAAAATGCACCAGCTCAAATCAAAGCAGTTGTGGACGAATAATTAATGGAGATAGGGTTCTAACTCGAGTTTGCAACAATACTAATAATCTCCCGCACCTTCACTTTTATGTTATCCATGAGCATATGATGGATCTGATCAATTATTTCTGGATTTTCTGGAGCAACTTCAACATGGCGTCCAAATGTTCAGCGTCACTTGTGCCCAAGTGGCTACTCCGAATATTTTGAAACCACATTTAAATTGTTCTAATCGAAGATGCAAAGTCCCTATAATGTTTATCAAGCTTTTCTTATGTCTCTTGAGGTGTTTTGTCTTTTACAAAGTAAAGTTTAATAAACACACGCAATTCTTTTTCGTCCATTTTTTTGAAAATCACTCCACTTTCTCAATTCAAACAAAGAGAAATTAACCATTCTGGCTGATAGATGATGTGTGTTCTTCCAAGAGAGAATACTGACTAAACATTACTCCGATATGTACTAGTAGTGACATGTCTTGGACTTGGCGCAGACTTTCCAAACGGGCCTCGTATTACCATCTCCTTATAATCTTACTTCTATGTGGTAGAGAGATACTCCAGATAGAAATATGTGTGTTTGTGAAGGGATGCAGTCAAAAAATCCCAGAATAGTACGAGCCTATTATAAATATTATTGTCCATACTAATCTGTTCCTTTAAATAACTTGACTTGGAGAAGTCCCAAAGATAAAATTGGTCTTGATCTGTCAATAACTACATCTTACTTGATCATCCATCCATTCACCTTATAAAAGAATACTATCAAAGTATTTCCCGGCATTGTTGAGCTCAAGGAGGAAGCGGGAAGTTACATTGACAATGGTCAAAAGCATTGAAAAATTATTCAGAAAATACTTAAATATACTAATAGTTCTAATACAGATATTCATTGTTGTCGATAAAGATCATGATAATTCTAATGCTCTTTTTATAATAATAAAAATGGAGTGGAAAATTGGCTATATTTTACACTACATATATACTATATCAATCTGATTATGTAAGGTACAGAGTCACATTATAACAGGTTCATTTATGAAAATACTGCAAAAATTATTTTATAAAATGCTTGAGAAATTCAAAATCCTCTCTAGTGCTGTCTGAGTCAAACATTTCATTTAAAAAAAGGCTAATTTCTGTGGCATTTCTTCATAAAAATTGAAAATTGACGTGTGATGAAAAAAAAAAAAGGAAAAAATTATAAAGATTGAAAAAGAAAATGAAAAATTATTCAGAAAATGACAGATACTTCAGTTAAGTATCAAATTTTATGTGTCAAACTCATATGCAAACAAACCTCCAGAGAAATTTCTACAATTTTCGAATCCAATATTCCATTGGAAGTTCATTTTTTTGCACTTGAAAAAAACCAAATTGCAATTTTTCATAATTTTTTTGTTAGAGAATAAATTAATCCTTAGTGATCAAATTGCTTAGCAATGAGATTTTTTATAGTCAAATTACCCACAATCATTTCACCAGACAAAATAAATGAAGTTAAATGACCACTGACTAATCTATTGGAAATTTTATAGATTGACTGAGTATTTTGCACAGTTTCTGTCCTAAAGGATGTTTTGAACATTGCCCGTAACATTTATACAGATATTGCAGTTAGTCAAAAAATATAATAAATAATTCTGTTAATAAACTTGATAAAAATTATTTCATATTAATTGTATTTTTTATGTATAGTTGTAAGTAAAAAGAATCTAAAATGTCGCATATTAAGGTAAAGTTTAAAGAAAAAGAAGGTTGTTATTTTCTTCTTTTTGAACCATCCCAAATGTAAATTTGATATTCACGATTATTATCGTTATTATTATTATTATTGTTGTTATTTTAAGAAATATTGCATGCAAAAATCATCAATATGAAAACATATTATAAATAACGCCCTACATATATATATATATATTTTGTAAGTCTATTTGCTTCAATATTTATAGTTATTTATATCATAAAAAAATTATTCACGATATAAACACAGACTATTTATTATGTGCAGCATTTTATAAAAATAAAATAAACCCTTGAGAAACTGGAGTAATTTTCTTCAATTTTAATTCAATTTATTTATGCATTGTTATTACATTATTCATAAAAAGGTCACGCTATAAAAAAGAAGGTCATAGGAGAGTTGGAGACCAGTTCTTTTAATATGTACAAAACCCAGTTAAATATATACCCAAAACTAAACAAAATTAAAAAAATGTGTGTCAAATAGTAAACTCTTAAGAATCTTATTAATTTAAATAGTTTTCCTTTAAACCATTTTTAAGTATAGAGCGTTTTTACATATGTGGTTTGTCAATATAAAACTGAATTATCCAAGATGTATATCAATAGTTTAGAAGTTTTACTTTCTTATGAAACTTATATTTTCCCTGACATGCCCCAAAAGATTAATGTTGTGCCATCAATTTCTCCTTCTCTTATTGTTAAGATTTAGACTACTTTAAATGCAATTTGCAATGCATCCAAAATGTTAAATGGAATATAAATGAAATCCACATTCAATTCTGAGACAAATTACTCTAGTTTGGCAAAAACAGACGTCCATTGGCTGAGAAAAGGCTGCATTCATGTTTTCCAATTGTCAAATTAAAACAAAAGTTGTACCTTTCAAAGTACCACAATGAAAGATTACTCTAAATGTATTTCAGTTAATTTGGTTGAAACTAGTAAATAATTTAATCTAAACTCTAGAATAATGAAAATATTTATGAAAAAATGAAAAGATGGAGTTGGGCACATTTGAAAATGTATCACAGATACTATTTGAAGCTTATATCGTGCTAGACATTGATTAGAGTTATTAGGTGTTGACAAACAGACAATATTTGATTTAATAATATAGATTTGCTTAATTAATATTGAAGGTAACTATCTAACAAATTTTAAATGTAACACTCTCTTTTTCATGATTATTCCTCCATACTTAGATGTTCTCTTCTCAAAAATGATGGAATAATAATAACAGCTTGAGAAACTAAAAACAAAAAATATATAAGTGTGCCAACTACAAAAAAACTTGCACACTAAAAATGATTATATATACAAACTTACATATATGCACTCTCTTCTTTTTTTAATTGACGTGAAGAGCCAGCAAGTATTTTATTCTTTGGAGCGCTCCCTGCTAGTCTTTAGATACACACGCTCTTTACTAAACCTACATTTATGACATTCATCGTTAGAATGGATAGAAACAGAAAGTCTATTAAAATATTTTTGAAACATCCATCATTATTGGAAAAATATGATAAGCAACATTTGTGACGAGCCTACTTGATAACTACCATGCAATGATAATCCACTAATTTTGACCCATACTAAATAAGTTTTGCTCAAAAATAGCTTCTTTGTTGGGGTGTCTGCAAATTATACATATATATATTTTTTTTTCGGGGAGGGGCAGGTGTTATAATTTTTCTTCATAATCTCAAAAATAAATTTTTTGAATTGGAATTTCTAAAATCCATTACTGTTGACAAAAAGTAAATTTTTCATAAAAAAAATTGAAAATATTTGTTATCAAAATGGTTTTTTTTTTTTCAAAAAACAATTGAAAAATTCATATTTTTTTACAAAAAAGTATTTTTTTTTTGTAAAAATAGTTTGAAAATTACATTCCCCTTCTCTTATTTTTTGTAAGAAATTCAAAAAAGCATAGTTATTTAAAGAAATTTGAATTCAAAAAAATTCATAAATTAATGTTTTTGAAATAAATTTCAAATAATACATTTAAAAAAAACAAAAAATAACTCCACAGCTATTCATCAAAAATTAAATTTTTTAGAAAAAAATTCAAATATTAAAGATTCTTAAAAAAAATTTCAAAAATCTAGAGCTATTCACAAAAAAAATTTTTTTGGTGAAATATTTGAAATATTAAATTAATTGTTTTTTTTGCATAATTTACCCAAATGACGAGAAATTTTTTTTAATGAAAAAACAAAAATTCTTTCATTTTTTTTATAGGGGCTATATCCCCTTCAGTACAAATTAATCATGTAGTTCAATGCATAACATTGATTTAAATTAGTAATACAAGACCATTTTGTATAGTATAAATAACATCTAATTCTTACTTGTGGTGGGTAAAGTTTAAGTATATGATATTTTATTCGTATAACTAATCCTTTTAAAGATTTATATTACATATTATTTAAATTGTTAAATATAATTCAAAGTAAGTGCATTTAAATGCATCTCTGTAAGCTCTAAAATATATCTTCTCGAAAGAAAAAGAAAATATATCTACAAGTTTCCTCCTTATAAATTATAATTTATATTTTTTTATATTGAAACAATTAGGTCTCTTATTGATTTTTTATCTATTTTCCATAAAAATCCTTTTTGTCTATTAAATAACATAGGAACCCAATCGTCCTATGTCTGTTTATTAGATGATTTAAAAAGAACTTTAGTTATTAAAGTGCTGAAACATAGAGAATAAAATTTATAAAGGCGATAAGATTGCATAAATATTAGGCAATTCTAACTGGAGAGATGATAATTAACTCTGATTGGTTAACTTTTTATTATAACATCCGAGTCAATGATCTTCGTGTCTTTAGGTGACGTTATAGTTATAATACACTTTTATACACAGAAATAAAATACTGTAATACCTTGACATACGAATTTAATTCATACTTGGACTGAAGTTTGTAAGTCAAAGAAATAACTAAAATTAAAATTAAACTTAAAAAAGCTCACCTTTGTATGTTATGGATGTTCTACCTCAAAGTATTATTAGATCTTAGGCTCTACACTTTTCCCCAACGGACATTTATTCATGCAAATGGATGATTTTATTTTGAGAACACCTAACTATTCCAAACTGGCAATCGAAACCCCTTTGTCGTCCCTATGTATTCCTTTCTCAATACGTAAAACATAGGTTAATTTTTTCTGACCCAAACATCGCCGTATCTGTGGGCAGTTTGCTACTCTTGGGACTAAGCTGCTATGAAAATTGTTGTTGTTATAGACCTTATCCTTGAAATTTACTGTAAATATTAAGGATCGTACCAAAATCTTGGCGTATAAAGGTCTTGGCACTGAAGACAAAAACATTGGTAATCTATGCTATGTAAGACTATAAATTGCACAAATTTTATTTTGATGATATAACAACACTTTATTTGCCTCTATTTTGCACAGTCTAATAAGTAACAAGGGTTGCAGCATTCAGCCCTTGTTATATTTAGCCAACATTATTGTTTAAAATTCATCTATACATACCGGGCAGTAAAATCAAATCAGAACCTTAACTAATTCAATAATTAATAAAGGTTGAGATAGTGAAATTAATTCATATTTTGATATAATTAAGCATAAACAATTAGTTACAAAACAAAATAAATACATGAGCTCTCTAGATTACTTACAAATCGAGAAAATGACACATGAACCAGATTGACGAATTTGCAATCGCGTACTTCAAGCAGTCGGGGATCTCCAGGACCACCGTATACACAATTAGAAAGTCCGAAACGATGGAAGGAAGAAGGGCTCATTCAAAAAGACCAAACTTGATCGGGAGGAGTTAAAGAAAATAGTTTAATGAGGGTCCCTGCAAGAGATCTCGAGGATTTCATATCAGTAGGTGGAAAAAACCTTGTGAGGGTGGAGAGGCCGCTTTTGACACCAGCAATGAACGAAACCCATCTCCTCCGTTGCAATACTATTTCGAATGAGACTTTTGAATGCTTTTGAACTCTTTTTTAGTACTTTTGACCGTTACAGCCCTGATGCCATGATGCCAACTACTCGACTACACTTTTTGGGTGCCAGGCCTTCCGCCACCTCGAAAAAATGATTGCCACTTAGGACAGCTATATTAATGATTAAGAGAGCTCAGACACACATTTATTTATAGTATTAGTTTTTTTAAAATACTGTTTTTTAATTAATAAATTACATCATGCTGAATTTAAAAAATCAGAGTGTTCAGATTTAATGAACCATTCGATTAGCGTTGAAGTTTTTATTTATTTTACGAAGCCCTAAAGATACCTTAGTACTTGAGACAAAATATGTAAGTCTTGTTCTTTAGGGACTCATATAACATCAGTAATATTATTATTAATAATATTAATCAGTGGTCAGTAAGATCACTCCATTCAACCTTATTGAAATCTATAGATGACATCTAGAAATAAGTATCGTTCGAAAAAAATATTAGCTTAAATATGTGTGAGAGTTTTGAAACAGTATTTTATATTTTCTAAAAGTATTATCTTTATTCTGTAAATTTTGAAGAGATAAATTATAAGTATGAAATACGTGAATTCATAAATATAGGATATTAAGGCTTATGATTGGTTGGAGAGTAATTCTTGTCCATATCCTTGCTAGAAACGGATCAGCATTTATGTTTAATTCATTTATCTCACTATTGATTGTAGTTAATCTAATAAAACGTAATGACAGCTCCCGAACATTCTTCAAATTTTGAGGGTAACTACCTTAATATATGGGGTTTTTCAACATACCAGTAGATCATATTTTTTACGACTTTAAAAATAATTCTTTTTATATGATTGCAAAATGATTTTAAAATACATTAAGTTTATGTGAATAAGTCTACGTGGCAAGTTTCTTAATATATACCAGGTCATGAAGAAGTCATGATACAACTTTCAATTACAGTATATAAGATATTGCCGTCAATTAATTAGCCATTTGTGCACAATATTGATATGCTTAGTCGTTTATTAAAAAAATTGTTTGCAATATTTTCAGAAAGAATAAATTGTGAATAAATAAAACTGTAAAGACTATGACTTTAACGCTTGTGATAACTTTTGAAGTATCAACTAGTACTTTTTTTTAAATTTTCCAAAACTGCTTTCATTATTCATTCACTCTTATGGAAAAAACATCTAAATATTAAGTATTTTTGCTCAGGAATGACGGAGAAGAACACTAATGATCTAATGGGGAGTAATTAGTGTCAGTTTTTTTAAACTTGAAGAAGAAACAAGGACTGACATCAGAGTAATTCCTGGCTCTGTCTTTACCGAATTCGGAATTAAATTTTTATTTATTTTCTACCCCCAACGATAGCTTTTAACTTATGATGAAACGTCATTACAACTAATCAACTCTCCCTTCAAAATTATTCAAGTTGTCAAAGTTATCTATAGATATCAATAGGAGGGAGTGATTATATGGAAAATAACTGGTTACGTGTCAGCTGTCTTAAAAAGAAGTAGTTGCCCAAAATATTAAAGAAAATTTAGTTGTTAATACTTAATATTAATAACACATATGTACATAATTATTTTCGTCGTCTTTGATAATTTTTAGAAGTAAGAAAGTGTCCTTGTGCAGGATTCTTACCTTTTTATTAGTTACACGAATACCATTTAGAGTATATTTAAGATAAAATTACAACCTCCCTGACAGCTATTGCATAAAAATGAGGAACAGGCTAAGGATTTACCTACATGCTCCAAGATTATTTCATAATATATTATATTGATTTTCAAAGTAATGAAGAAAACTTGCAAATTATTTTACTAGTATGAGTGGAACATAAGCACTATAAAAATATGATATTTTTACAAATATTTTTACATTATGATAATGTGGCATCTATATAACTCTAGACTCAATCAAATCGATTGCAAAATGAGTGCAATACTTTGTTTATTTATCATAGCAATTTTGTTGACCTGAAAAAGTATGTTGATGATATAATAAGGATGGACTTAATAATTTCGTATTTTTAGCTTTATAATATGTGTTACAATTATCTGATTTAAGCTAAGTATGCTCTGTTTTGTTTGATAACTTATTGCCAATGAGCCTCCAATTTCATAATAGCATTTTTATAGAAGCCCTTGTCCCTATTGGCGAATATTTCAAAGAAGCTATTATAACACAGCATTAACAAGAACAACTGAATGAATACATTGTATCTTCCTTCAAAGTCTGCGTCAACTGCTCCAAAGTATTTGATTTTCATCAACTTTTAGAACGGAAAAAGTCTATCAAATATCTTACAAATAGTAAAAAAATGATTGAAAAAAGATTAAAAATATACAACATTATTTAAAAATGATTAATCGTGTTTGTAACTATGACTTTTTAAAAAGAAATAATTGTAATTATTTTAATTTTTATATTTTGTTAAAATTGGTTTGATTAGTTAGGTTATAATCTTTCATTTGATACCAAAGAGGTTCGAGTAAAAAACTATAGAATTGAGTTTTTGTATGTATTAAATGGCTCAATAAAATATGAGTATTTGGTGACTCATATAAACTACTTCCAATTTTGCTCATTTTTTGCATAAACACTTATTGGACAAAGTTTCACAAATTTGAGAGAACGGGAACAAAATTCAAGAAAATGGTTTAAATGAACAGGCGTTAAATGCATCCTAGGGGATATTTTATAATATTTTCCAGAGAACTCTATAAAGTAAATTAAAATTTTAAATTGTGTTAAAAGAAGCATCGCACTAATTTGAAACAAATATATATTTTCTCATATTTTTGATTAAACGTAATTACAAAATTTCTGGTGATATACTTTTTAATATTTTATAGTGTAAAATAAGAATATCAATAAGTAAATAACAAAAACTTTTCATTTCCTTCTTCACGTAAATAAATATATATTTCTCTAAAAAAATCAAAGTATCCCAATTTATATAATTAAGTTAACCTCTCAGAGAAATACCCATACTTTATTAAATATTTTTCCGAATCTATGGACGAATATATGAAAAACATAATGTTCAAAATGTACATTTATTGTATTTGCACGTATTTTTATACATGATTATGCTTACATATGTAATATGCAAATGTATAGCAATTTTTTTATTTCTTTTTATTTAAAATGAACTACTTATGTGTGTATATTATATTACCAAAAATCTTCAAAAAGAGAATAATAGTAGTCGTTTTAGTCGTTTAACCATGGTGGTTGGGTTAAAGGTGCCCCATTTAAATGAAGAAATTTTTCTCTTTTTACTAGAATTTAAAAAAATAATTATATTTACAATTTTTTCCATAAAATTTCATTTTTACCCAATAACTAAAAATTTTTGAAATTTTCCCATAATATTTAATATTTGAAATATTTTTCAAAAATTGTAGGACTTGAAAGTTCATTTTTGAAATTTTTATCCTAAATTTTAAATTTTTTGGGAATTTCTATGAATCTTTGAAAAAAAATTACGAAAATTTTTTTTTTTTTTTTTTTTTTTTGTCATAAAAAATGGCTAGTATAAGATTTGTCATGTTAGTTCAGAGGGGGGGGTATCTAACTTATTTAGCTAAATAATGCCCTACCTTAAAAACTGCATATATACACGGAATTTTTGGCTCAAATCGAATAGACATTGAAAACAAATATTACGAGTAATTTTTAATGGAAATATATTTTTAAAAGACAAATTTTGCACTATTTTACGTCCTGTATAGTTTGCATGTCGTATTGTAATGTTTTTTAACAAATCTGACTTTTCTATGCAAAAATTGGGCAAAATGGTATAGGAATTGGGAATCTAAGAATCTTTCGAATCTCCGTATATATACCAAAAACATAGATAGCTTAAATATTGTGGTGTTATGTGCCACTAAATTTTTCACTGGTCTAACAAAAAAAAAACTGTTTGCTAGTGTCTAATTTTAGGACCGTCAAGTACTGATAAATACATATATACATACCTATATTTTATAAGCAAATTTGAGTCAAGTTTAAGCTTGTTTTTCAAATTTATAGGATGAAATAAGAAATCCATGAATTTTAGCTGTAGTTTAAAAACTTTATTTGATTTTATAGACTGCTATTATCCCCAATATGGCCTCTTACAGATGAAATGTATTAATTTTTCATTGTTTTATTTTTACAATCAATTTTGTGTACTTTAAATGCAATTTACTACACGCTCAAAGAGTTAAAAGTAATAATTTGTTAATAAAAATTGAGGATAATTTGTCGGAAAATACAAATGTGATCCACTCTCAATTAAAAAAAAAAAATCTTATTTCGTAGTTCCCAAAATAAATATGTGGTCTTTTGTGGTATTTTATATATTTGAATCAACTATAGGGTTATTATTTTTATCGTGGGATAAATTACGATATTCTAATATCTTATCTATAGTTCAGAACCTATTTATGATTTAAGAGACTTATATTGGTTCCAATACGGTCCCTTTCACATAAAATCTATTAATTTATAATTATTTTATTGTGACAAACAATTTTGGCTACTTTTTGTCCAAATTGCTGCAAACTCTAAAGAGTAATAAAAATAAATTGTTAAAGAAATGAAAAATAATTCATCAAAGACTACAAATATAATTTAAAATCAATTTAGAAGATAATCATTCTTCTTTGCTTTTGTGTTGACGGGTCAGATGTGCAGGCAATATTTATGAATCAAAAGAAATTCTGCAGCGCTGATCAATCAATTCCCTTATTTTTCTATGTTTGTAAAACAAAGAATCACATCTTAAATAATGGTCTTAAATTTTTTTAAAGATCAACATAATTGATTTAAATACTTATCAATGACCTGCCAATCAATATTAATTAATGAAAATTATAATTAATCAATTTAATCATCAATGAATATCACTGATTTGTATTAGGATTTGGTATGAAAATGCTATACCGGTCTGAGACTGTTGGTATTTTTAATATGCTGACTAATTTGGTAATTTAATGAAGTTTGTTAGATACCAACATAAATAAAAATAAAAATTAGTAGTGATCTGTCTTATTTGAAATTTCTCATATACCAATTCTATAAAGGAACTGTTGATGAAGTCCGGTATGTTTTAAAATTGTGAACAATGATTTAAAATAACATCATCTGAGATTAAACGTACTGCAAGGCTAATTTTTGTACAGCTCATAGATGTGTATAAGGAAAGAAAATGGATTGAGACCAAATAAATCTGTTCACAATTTGAAAACAATCAAATTTTGGTGTGTGGTCTGAAATCGTGGTCTGGACCAAAAAACCAATGTATACATTGGGCAAACTGAAAATTTCCTTTCAGGTTGTTATTACTAAAAAATTGGTCGTATTTAACATTTAGTTCAGACTAGTTCATTTATGGTGTCTCAATTTTGTCATGCCTTTTTCAAAATGGCAAACATATAAAATAAATTGAATAAATGTGATGCATATATCATATTTGTACTACTTATAAATGACGATAGGGGAGAAAATAGATTGATACAATTTCTGAAATCTCTGAAGTCGTAGTCTACCGGTCTACATCTGTACAAAAGAAAAACTCGGTTTGGATTAGTCTAAACAAAAACAAAACAAAAAATGGACCCTTTTAAAATTTGGTCAAGACTTATTCTATAAATGAGTTGTTGATGACGTCAAGTCTGTTTCAATCGTGGCGACATTGATTCACATTGACTTCATATGAATTTTAATGTGTCACATAAATCATATTTGCACAATTCGTAAATTTGTAAAAGTGAGAAAATTGGTTACAAAGATGGACGCTGACACAATCGGTCTACGATTTGAAAACGTATAAATTTCAATCTATAGTCTAAGATAGCGGGTTGGACCGAAATACCGGTCATGAAAAAATCACCGAACAAAAGAAAAACTTGAGTTTTGAACAAGTATTCCCAAACCGAACCGAAAACATAGTTTCGGTCTTGTACCGAGTCTCACCTCTAGTATTTATGTATGTACATTGTATTTATATATTATAATTCGTATGGTATTTTGACAATGTTGTTTGTTGTGTTTTGTTTGTACATGGAAATACACAGCTCATTTAGTCCCCAATATAAATATGTGGTCCTTTATTCATACTATTATAAGTAATTGGAACTGATTAAGGATACAAAGACTCAATAAATAAAGGATTAAAATATTAAGTGAATTAATTGGAATACTTACATGTTACGTGCTCTGCAATTTTAAGCTTTTAATGATGAAAAATATAGGATAAGTCACACGGTATGTTTACAAATATATATTTTCATTAATAAAAAAAAGGTAACGAATTGTTTTGTTTTTTCTGCAAAAAAAAAAAAAAAAATCATGATGACATCACGTACAACAATATGAATTCATTGAACATACATGGCTGCCTTTTTCTTTTATTTCTCAAAATAATGATTATTTTTTAAGTAAGCAACAATGAGGGGAAGTCACAGGGGTATTAAAGCATTGGATATTGTTGCTAAAAGTAAAGCTTTAACATATATTAAAGTAGTAGCGGCATGCAACTGTTGAGTTGAGTAGATTCCTGATCGTACCGATATCTTTTTTCCCACGTAAGATGTGGCTTTTTATTATACCCGTAAAGATGACGTCACTTAATATTCCCCCTCATGACGTATGCAACATCTTCTTAACTTCAATGCACACTTTAAATTCAGTTGAAAAGTTGAGTCATAGAAAAAAATAAATACATTGATTTGACAAAGGGATTTCAATTAGCAGTTTGCCATGATAGGGCTATATTTTATTAAAATCTTTACTCCACAGCAATGAACGTCGGCTTGTGGAAAAGGGTAGAAACAGAGATACAGTTATACTTTGAGATATGAATGCCACATAGTATGAATTTGCATCAAGGGACGAGTTGCTACACCATAGCCACTACCAAAACTCTTGTACAAGAATAGAGTCATATTTTTAACAACTATAGTGGCAAAGTAAAATAATCTAATTTTTTAGTTTTTTATTACACTTTTAGAGTCAATATGAGTTGAATAACATTTATCTTGATCAATTGCCAATCATTAAGGTTACAAAAACAAACAAATGTGTCATCCTATTGTACCCCTTTTGTTAACTGATATATTTACTCAATTATTCGTGCATCTTGTGACTTGTACATAATTATTATTACTCTTTGGATTTGTTTCTGGGGTTCATATAATTAGGTATAGAGTTATATTCAAGTATACTTGTCGCTCCTAGCCATAGAAAAATACGAGTCTCTTTTGGAATGTCCTTGCAAAGTCCGAGAGATGGTACTATTTACGCGTATGGAATTATTGTTTACTAAACAGTATCTCTTGGAAGAACATACACCAACTTTCAGCCAGATCAGTCTATTTCTTTCTGTTTGACATTCGTTTCAATCGAGAAAGATTAATGGCGACTTTCTTTTGGATTTGCAAGGATTCATCAACTATCTAGAAGAGAGTAAAACTATTTTATTCTTGCCAGCTATTTTTTTAACAACCCTATATATAAGTGTAAGTCCTTCTTTGATTCAGAATAGGATTAAGGATCAACATCAGAGTAATTTCTATCTATACAAATGTCATAACAACTAAGTTGCTTTTATCAGGATTATCATGTCATTTTTTGGTTTCTCTAAATTTTACATCCAGTAAGGTCATATTTTACAAACTTTATTCATATTATTGACTCTCTTTCATGAGATACTATGTTTATATACATATATGCCTATACAGTATACACATATGTATTTTTATTTTTAGAGTCTTCTTGAATTACTTGAATAAAGTCGTAAACAATATTATTCTTTTGTTTTTCCGTTAATACTTACATTGTATAGTAATAATCATAATGCGAGTTTGAGATATTACAACATTTTCCGACAATCTTTAGAATGATCATATAATAAATTCTACGATTATATATCTGCTTATGCTTATATCTATGTAACTCTATGTATCTAAAACATGTGTAGTTGGGTATAAATATACTGAGAACATTGAGGGAGACATATTCAAATATGTGGCTCATCAACATAGAAGCAAGCTAGAATGATTTTTTCTTTCAAAATTGATTGTTGATTACATTATTTTCTTATAACAATAGTGATCCATTCTTATCAACAAATTATTCTTATTAACCCATTGGATGTGTCGCAAAATGTACTTAAAGTAGCCAAAACTTATTGTCAAAAAAAAAAAAAAAAAAAATGCATATACTTTAGTTGAATGGGGCCATTTAGGGGCCAATAAAAGTTGCTTAAATCAAATGAAAGTTCTAAATTATGGGAAAAATTCTTGAATATCATAAATTATCCCACAAATTTGAGTAATATGCTTACAACTGACTCAAATATACCTGTGAAATAATGAAGTGTATCTTAGGTAATCAAATATATTATGATTTTCTCTTTTTCATGATTTTTGTTCAATATTGTTTTTATGTTGACAGAAAAAAATACATTTTTCATTTCTTATATTTTTCCTCAAATCTTTGTGAACTATTTTTTATTTTCCAAGTTTATTTTCATAATAAATGCTTAATTAATCGATTAATTGACGTATTCTTAATGTATTGCAGAATGCAAATATTCTCAGTAAAACATCGATGAAATTCCTCAATACCAAATTTTACAATCCATTTTGATTTGAGACCCGTCAACACTGAAGCAAGATTTTATACTTTCTTTTCAAAATTGAATGTGGAATATTTTTGTATTCTTAATTATATTCAATTTCTATAAACAAATTATCTTTATTAAGCATTTGGGTGTGCTAGTAACTGTAGTTATTTCCTTTTACTTACAACTGCTTGCAGCTAATATTCTACAAATTGTCAGAGTGACCACTTTTCACTAACTTTCTTTTAACTAAATTTTCGGTAAATTTTTTATTTTTATGTTCTCCTACTCCTACTTTATTCATTTAGTATCAACAAAAGAGACTAAAAAGTAAAGAGGAGACAAGGTGGTTGCAAAAAAAAGTAAAGAAAAACTCTGTTTATAAATTATAGTAAGAATTCACGTTACTTTGATAAAAAAATATAGAATATAAATAACCTTCATACAAGATTAGGGTTATGTATTTTTGTTATGAAATAATTTTTATTATTTTGCAGATCATAATTATGATTCAAATACTATGGTTTTAATTAATAGTTTATGTTTCTAGTTAAATCTCAAGAAAAATACATAACCCCGTTCAAAATTGTTGACTTTTATTAAATTAAATTAGATGAATCTCTGTCCAAGAAAAGTTCTTAGCACATATTTGAAATTTTAGAAGAATCAGAATTAGAGATAAGAAAAAACATTCTTGATTTTTCCCTTAGATCTCTTTAGTATCAAATACTGTGTTTCTTACTATTTGATATAAGTAATTGGTATTTGTATCATTATCCTATTAAATCCGAGGCTCTGAAATGTACTACAAATTTGATAAAATTTGAAACATTGTTACAAATTACTCAGTTTAAATTTGAATTAAATCAATAGTTAATTTCAGGAAAATAAATTTCAGAGTTATTAGATATCATTTGCATAAGATATATAAATTACTTTGCTTCAGTTTCTTACTTAATTATTCTAGCGTATACTGCCACAAAATGGTTCTGCTAATCAAATTTGTTTGATTAAAATTTTAAAAGCCGTGCACAAGAGTCTATAATTCTACTAGAGTATGTCTGAATATTGCTTGGATATTTTTTAAAGCAACAATTACTTTTATATACTTCTATTTATTTAGAATCAAAGATTTGGAGATTTTTCGTACCCTGAAATGCTTTGTTTTAATTGTTATTTAATGTCAATATACAGTTTTTTTTAGTATGTATGAGCTACGGAATAAAGTATAGGTACAGATTATTTAATGTTTATTATATATATATAATATTTACTGTAGACTATGTGGGCCGTTTCATTAGGATGAGGTACATCGCCAGGAATCCAAAGGATGTAACCCTATGTGTTAGAGATATGGGAAGGTCAAAGTATACCACATCCGCCATGATGTTAGAGTAATTTACATTTGTAATTGATAGAAAATTGTCTAAGATGAATGGCAAAATGGATAAAAAATTAGAAAACAAAAGTGTCTAAGCGATAGTGAGACATACTGAATATTATTTACATGATTTTTTTATTTATATTTTCAATCTTATTTCGTACATTCATTGCGATGGAGCTTTTGTATATATATGGTATAATAACAATTGATAAATACTTGTTTGAATTCTTTGGCTCTTAATTTTAGATCCTTTAAACAAAATGAACATCATTATCCTCCTTTTAAAAAAACCCTACTAATAACAATAATGGGGGCCAAACCTTAAGCATTTTATATTTTTTGTTCCTCATCAGAGATAAGGACCCGTACAGGAGGGACTAAAAACAATTGATTGGACCATAGATCACGTCACATCACTCTCATTCATTTATACTTATTCATTGATATATACTTACTGAAGATATTCATTTTCATTCTGAACAGTGATAGTCAAACAACAGTCACCACATTTATTTATATATTATATTATATTTTTTATATTCAATTCAAACATGGATATTAGTGTGCTCTTACATAAAAAAAAGTTTTTATTTTCACTCTTTCGCCCTCTCAATTGATTCTAAATATAATAGTATATCCCTATCCCAAGACATGCAGCATTTGAGTACCATTCAAAGGTGGCCCCATACTTTTAAACTTTTGTCTTTAATCTTAAATTTATCAACATTTCCGTATGTTTTCTATTTTTATATACGAATGAAGTTAAAACTTAAGCAATAACGAGAAGAAAAGAGAGCACCAAATATTGGTTTGTTTAGTAAATAAAGTACTTTGTTGTGCAATAAATATTAGGTATAGTAAAAAAAATCCATTATTTCTAATGGATTACAAAAAGAATCCATTTTTGATTATCTCTTTGGCAATCAAAACAGGTGTTTATGCTACGGTCAGACTCAACGATTTCCTTTATTTATTTATACTTTCAAAAATTGGACTTCCAGATAGGGGTGCAGCTTTGACATCCAAATTACTGAAACGGAATCGAGGAAACCAAAGTTTAGCATAATTAACCGTACACTTTAAGAGGAACTAGGGGCGTCATTAGCCTCTATTAAAAGCGCATCTAAAGTTTATAAGCCCCCTAAATGTCTACATATACCTATAAATAAGTTTTACGTTGTAAATTGATCGCACGTATAAAATGTGGGATACACATTACTAAATCCAACTCTTGGAAAAATAATAAACTTTTTTTTTACTTTAACAACAATATCAATTTTCTAATGAATATTAAAAAGGATAGAATAATGAAACTACAAAAACTAAAAACTACTTAACAGGTAGAACTATTGATATTGGCGTAAAATTTATATATGCATATTGAAAAAGTTGTTATAGTAGATAACTTTATATTCTGAGGAAAATCCAAGAGATTGAATTAAGTACATACATATAGAATCAAGGGGTAGTGTTAAATAGAAGGAAGTGAGACAAGTACAAGTGAACATTGATTTTTTAGAGCCACCCTAATGGATAATGAAGTCAGAGGCCCACAACGCATCCATTATTATTATTTTTATTATTAAAATAAAACGAACTGTGCTCTTTGATTACGAGCATAGAATGTAAGGACTGTTATTACTTTGATATTAAATCTGCTCATAATGATAGTGAACTCGTATCAGGAGGGTTGATTTTTGATTAAGTTTATCCAGGGTTTATTTATGTTTAGATAGGTAACCAAGTATGTACATACCACGATAAGGACCAATAATCGAATCACTTCTATTATATATATATATATATATTGAGCATTTAGAATTTAATAAATAACTATGCGTTTACAGTGTTTATTTAGAAACATATTAATATTTTAATTTTTAGGAGTCCTTCATTGCAAAAATACTAAGCTAATATTACATAATTAGAATTTTATATTGGTATTATTCAATCATATTTCTTATCTTATGCACATTACATAAGGAAACATGACTTATATGCATGTACTATGAGCATATTGTGTCGATCAGAAAATCTAGACCGGTCTGAGACTATTATGATTTTATGTAGACATATAGATGGTATTTTTAAATAAGTTCGATCTAGAAAGCTATCATTTAAATTTGGTCTAGATCTATTCTATAGATGAAATGTTGCTGATGTCATGTATATTTGAAATTTGTAAACATCAATTTGGTTGACTTTGAAGTATTGCTTTAAAAAAGTTCCGACTAAAGCGATTTCAAACAAAAATTTGCTATAGATAGGTCCTATTAATAAAAAATCACTCAAGATAAGTCTCATTTAAAATTCCGGATTGACCGATGCTATAGATGCATTTTTCATAATGTCATGTTTATTTCAAATTTTTGAACTTAAAGAAAAATTTGATATAGGTGGCGTCTAAAAAAATTATCTGGATAAGTCTCATTTAAAATTTGGTCAAAGGTATCATTACCATTTTTTTATTGCTACAAATATAATTTACTAAATATAAGTTTTAATGAAAAGTTCCATATGAATCTTTCTCATTTGTAATTAAGTCTAAAACCAGTTTTAAGTAGATTGTTGATGACGTCACATGTGCTTCAAATTTGTCAAGATCGATTTTTGGGACTTTTAAGTGGCTCATTAAAATACTTCGGTCTGGATCGGTCTCAAAATTTGTTTTACTATAGATTGGTCACAACGAAAAACTCGATCTGAATTGGTCCCATTTCAAATTCGTTCTAGACCAATTATATAGATGAATTATTGATGACGTCATTTGTATTTTAAATTTTTGAACATCTTTTTAGTGTACTTTTAAGGATTCTCTCAAAAAAATTGTGTCCGTTCCAATTTCAAAGAAAAATTTACTATAGATCGGTCTTAATGAAAAAATCCAGATGGGTCACTCTTTATAATTCACTATCGAACAATTCTATTGGTGAATCGTAGATTACGTAATGCGTGCTTCAAATTTGTGACCCAATCTGGAAGTATATGTGTTGCATAAATCATATTTGTACCACTCATAATTCAGGCATATAGTATAGAAAAGTATTCTATATTTTAAACTGAAAAATTCAGTGTATGAATTCAAAAAGATTTAATTTCGGTTTGCAATCTGAGATTGCGGTGTTAGACTGAGTCTCAACAATATAACATATATAGGTATATCCATATACGGATAATGTATAACACAAAAGTATCTTGTATAAAGCTGTTCTTTAATATTTTTGTACATAAATCTTATAATTTCTTGATCAAAAACTATATCAACAACAAAGATTGCTAATAATTATATTTGTCATATTATTATGTAATTTACAACTACAAATATGAACAAAGACAACATGAATTATCCAGGGAGTATTTGCAAGCTGATCTGATTTTTCTATCCATGTATTACTAAGATACAGCTTTTAAAAACCATTTGTGGCTTTACTTTTGGTATTTAATCATGCATATACGGTACTGTCACTTTGTCTTTAACAAAATAATCAAAAAAAATCCCCCCTGTTGAGAAGAAATCTTTGTCATTATTCAAAGAGACACACAAAATTGTAAATACTTTTGTATATAATTAAATTAAAAAAATTTAAAAAAAATATCGTAGAAAATGTTTTGAAATATAGTAATATTAATGTACTTTAAGACATGTTTTTTTTCTTGAAAAAAATAAACATTAAATAAATATGTATTCAAAATACGTTTTTTAGAGGAATATGATTAAATGCTTTTTTTATGTCTTCCTGTTTGTTTGCTGTTTCTGTGTGGAAGAAGAGGCATAAATACGTAATCATTTATCATTCGATATATACTTACGTGTTGTGGCACGTAAAGCATTGTTTTAAGTCATCCAATATATCCATATATGTGATGCGTCAATATAAAAATAATCTGGAAGAAAATGAAATAACACCAAGTTATTATTTTTTAACTCGATTGGGGGGGATTTTCAATCCGGAACAAGTTTACACCTCAATATATTGGCAACCCGGAAATCTATGTTCATAAAAGTTTTTTTATCAGATTCAGCTTACAAAACTATTTGAAATAATACAAAAACCTTAAGATGTCTTTCAAATACGAATATTGTGCAGTTATTATTGTGTGCTTCTGTGACAGGTGCACACCCAAGGACACAAATAATTACATTTTTAATGATGCTAGATAACTAAACTTGATGTAAAAGATTAATTACCATAATATAATTGCAAATTGGGCGGTTTATCCAAATGGTGTAATTGGAATCAGATTTATTTCGAAATAATCAAAAATTGATGACCTTTATGTTTTGGACTTAGGAAATGTGGCCTTCTAGCTCGCCGGATCTAAAACCCTATCACTACTATGTGTAGAGTTTCTGTGAGAGAGTCCCATAAACGGGAACATAATACTGTTTACTCCTTGTGGGGTTCCTTTCTTGAGAAAGTGGCTAATATGGAGAAGAAGCTCATCATCAAGGCCTGTGCGAGGTTCAGGGTCATATTGGAGGCTGGAGATGATTACTTTGAGTAATTGACATCACTATAGACCCAAAGACCAAAATGTTTGTGAATTGCTGAGTTAATTTTGGGAAATAAAATCTAATATAAATTATTTTTAATTTTTCCGTATTTAAAATAAGCACCCTGTCTATTTCATAGATATATTTGAGTAAATAATAACTTAGTTATTCAAATTTGTGGGATGGGATGTGTTAATGTACTTAAGGATCTTAGCTTAAGAGACTTATATTATTTCCGATATGCCCCCCCCCCCTTTTAAATAAAATATATGCATTTCTCATTCTATTATTGTAATGATGAGTTTTGGCTAATTTATATAAAATTTGTGGCATTGACAGGAGATAAATCATAATAATTTACTGATAGAAATATACTATAATTTGTCAAGGAATACAAAAGTAATCAAACTCCATTTTGAGAAAAATCCTTCTAGTTTGCTTTTTTTGTTGATTTAAGTATGTATATTAGAAACATAAGTATAACATTGATACTTAAAACATAGATAGTAGTGTATAATTGAGTGAGAAGGTTTTTTGTAATTTTGATTATTCAAACTTGACTTTAAATCTCATTGAAAGGCTTAAAAAAATTATTTGTCGATACAAATTGACGATCAATTCTATAAAAATACAAATCTAATCCACACTCAATTTCAAGAAAAATTATTAATTTTGTTTTTGTGTTGACGGGCAACATATTTGCAATGTTCTTAATACATATCTGATATCCCTATACAAACAATTATGTGACCAACATATATAAGTTCCAATTTATTAAGTTATTTTCCATTGAAACATTGTTCAATGACGCATTACATAAGTACTCGTATATGCAAGATATAATCTATTGCTGTTATTATTATTTTTAAATCAACATATATTTTGCAATCCCTCATGCAAAAAAAAAAAAAAGGCGCAAATGGCTTATTATCTTAAAATATAAAAGGTACATAAAGGTGGACGATGGCTCATGATTAGGGCGTTTGCTTTTAATGCTCACTTTAATGCGTATACTTATTAACTTTAAAAAGAAGTCAATGGAATTTGTTGATAATAATTAAATGCATCAAGAAGACAACGTCACAAAAGATGACGATAGCAACGTCTAGAGAGTAGATTGCATAGACGAAAATTAGTCTGTCTGGTTCGGGGTAATATCTTCCTACCCCTACAAAAAGATATTTTCAGCTGGTGACAATCAATAGACTCACTTTTTATAAGTTTGACGATTGTACAAATCTTCCAAAAAATAGTAATAATTTCATTATAATGCAATAGAAAACGAAAATATTATATTTTTCCTTTGATATATAATTTATTTTATTAAAAGAGAATTATTAAAAATGGAAAAAACCTTAATGATTACATAAGAAATAGATATTTCCTCTTAAGTACCAACAAGGGGACGAGACTAGTTTCGACCCCACTAAACTGGAGCGTAGTTCTCCATCCTAAATAAGGACAAACAGAACGTAAGTTAAAATCATAAAATACTCTATTTGTGATCATTTAAGGATCTAAGATGTGTTCAATGATTTGCAGTTTCCCTGTTTTATTAAACATACCACTAGATAATGTTTTTTCTTTTTGTTTAACAATTAGCAAAAATTACCCATTTTACAAAATACATTTAAATAAAAATGCCTTATATCAAACCAAAAATAATCTGAAATGCCTGAAACTTTACAACTTTTAAAAAAAAAATTTTACCAGAAATGAAGGCATTTTTTCAGAGCGAAGAAAATATTAATCGAAAAACAAGGCAGTCGTATGGGTACACAGGGTGTGGAAGAAAATTTTACCAGTATATTTGTTTGAATATACTTCATTAAATGATTTGATAAACTTATTAATTTTTCTTTTACTTACAAAGAACAGACTCTTAGCTCTAAATTCAAGTAAATAACTTTTTTCTACTTTAAAAAATGAGTACACTGAAACCTAGAGGCAACGAGCTTTTAATTTCTTCAATCCATTTAACGGTTGGTCCATTGAAATTATTGAAAACTTACTGATTCAATAATTAATCAAGTTTGAGTGATTAAAATTAATTCCAATACATTCAGTCAAAAAAAAAAAAAAAAAACCTGAGCTCTTTCGCTTGTGTACAAGTAGAGAAAAATACAGTTAAACTTTATTCACGAATTTCCATTCGCGGACTCCAAACAGTTGGCGTCTCCTAGACCACCGTCTACGCATTCAGAAAGCCCGAAACGTTGAAAAAGAGGAAGAACCCTATCAAAAAGACCAAATTGGACCTGGGAGAGTTCAATAAAACAGCTCAGGCTAATCCCTTCATGTCTATGAGGGCTAAAGCAAAAGATTTTTGGGATTCACACAAAACTGTCCTGAGAACTATCAAAAAAGTGGGCGGAAAGAGCCTTCTGAGAGTGGAGAGGCCACTTTTGACACCAGCAATGAAAGAAACCCATCTTATCCGTTGCAATACTCTTTTGAATTCTTATTTGACACTTTGAGTCCCTCTACAACACTGAAGCCAACACCTTTTAGGAGTATGTTGAAGACAATGCCTCCAGTGTTTGTCATCCAAACACAGAGGCCCACTGTACATCAAAAATTATTCTATCATAAAAATATGTATAATCCCTAAGCTTTAAGCATCTTATTTTGGACAAATTAATCTCTGCACCCGGTATGTACCTCAAATTCCATAATTTCCTGAATCTCCATACCATAATAGTATTAGTACTATTACTATTATTATCATCTTTGGGCGTTCCAAGTTGTTGTTTTAAAAAATATATTCAGAAGGGGCCAACAGGTCAAAAGTTTATTTCATTTTTTGTTCTTGAAGAAGAATATTGCATAAGGTTTATTTTGCATTAAAGAAATAACAATACACACATATATTGGAATCACTATTATGAGTTTAAGAGTTTGCCTGCCCTCCATAGACACAAATCTTCATGATACACAATGACTTGAATTTTTAATTACTGCATTCGTTCCCTCCATTAACAAATAATATTTAACATTTATGTATATTGTTATTCTATCTATGAATTAAATGATCCTTTTAAAAGTTATGTTTATTTATACATGCATACACAGGGTGGGAATTTTAAATCAAGAACAAGCTCAATTTCACAGGAGCACTGTGGAGGGGGGCGGCTGAAGGGGATATAAAATAAATTTATAATTTTTTTTAACAAAAATATACTTTTTTGTAAATAACAATTGATTTTTGAAATTTTTTCGAACAAATTTAGTATTTGAAATATAATTCTTGAAATTTTTTACTAACAAATTTAATTTTTGAAATATAATTCTTAAAAACAATAATTCTTGGAAACAAAATTAACTTTTGACATTTTTCGTACAATAACTCACAAACTAAGGCACAGATTGTCATGAAATTTTCACAGCTGTCTTTTGAAGGTTGGTATTAAATGTACATGAAGTTAGTAATAACAAAAAATTATGACATCTATGTATGAATCCCAAACTTTTCAGCTTATGTCTTAATTGACACTTTAATAAAGATTGTTAAAACTATTAAACAAGGAAATTTAATTGATATTGGCATAAAATATATATTTATCCACGAGAAGTTCTGGTGGCCCTGGTTATTTTTTTAAATTTATTCCCTGTTCATTTTTTAAAATACAGTTTGGGGATTTTAAATCCGATACAAACTTAAAACTTAATATATTGGCAACCCTAAAATTAATGTTTATGACAGTGAGCTCATCAGATTCAGCCCACAAAATTGGATAAGAAATAATAGAAAATCTTGTTGATGTCTTCCGAATACGAATTCTATGCAACCATTATTGTGTGTCTCCGTGCCAGGTGCATGCTCAAAGACGAAAATAACTTCAAAGATAATTATGCTAGTGACGTGTTATGCTGGAAATATAAGTGGTGCAGTTTTTTCTAAATCGAGGGACTGGAACCCAATTTTTTCTTGGAACACACACATTTTAGAGATCATAATCTTCTTGGCAAAGGAAATGCGACCTTCTAGCTTCATGGATCCAAAACCCGTGGACAACTACGTATGGAATGCCTTGAAAAAAATAGTCCAATAATAGTCCAGGGATGGGATGTAGGGTGTAGTTGAAGCTGGAGGTGATTTATTCGAGTGATTTACTTCACTACGGACCTCGTCATATAAGACGAAATATTTGTGAATTTCTAAATTAATTTTGGGAAATAAATAATTATAGACATGACCCTGAAATTTTTTGGATTCAAATCTCCACACTGTATATCCCTCTCCCCAATAATGAGCTTTTTTTAATATTTGACTTCGTTTCAAGAAGCTGATAAAGGAAACGACGTGAGCTGACTCCTGTATGATGTGTACACAGGAATAGCAATTATTTTTTACCTAACGTAGGAAGGGACATTAAAATTTATGTTTATTTCCATTGACTTTTAACGTTATGATGTAAATAAAACTAAAGATTCATTGTTTCAGTTGTAGGCTCTGACTGCTTCAGTTTCGGTTATGAAATAGTTTATAAATGAACATTTGCCACTTCCTTTATGAAGCCCGTCAACACATAAAACAAACAAAATAATTATATTTTATCAAAATTGAGTGTGGATTATGATATTTTTTTTATTTGGTAACATTTTATTATATTTACCAATCACAAGTATTTTTTTAAAGAAATTCATTCAATATTCATTTTTTAGGATAAAAAACAAGCTAAACTGATGAATGGTACTAAAAGAAAAACCCAGCGATATTCTTGGATGGAGCAGAAGAGGTAAAAGATGCAGCAGAGATTGGAATAAATAGTAGTAATTCAAAACTACATATATGAGAGTTCTCAGATAGAGTGGTACAGGAAGGTAGCGTCCCCTGAAACGTTGGGATGCCCGAAGATCAGGACATGAGCTTAATCTATTATATTTGATAGTACACCACTGAGCTCCATTGATAATACTTATGCAGTTTCTCTGTTTTTTTCCTCTTGAATCCATGAACTTAAGAGAAGTACATTGGTAATGAAAGTCGTCTCCTCAAGGGGCTGCTAGTTGTTTGGTATTTTGTAAATGAACAAAAATAACAAGTGAAGAAACTTTTTCCATGTCTCGTGATTCGGTTTGAATAAAAGTTTTTTTAGTAGAAAGGAAAAATGAGTGCAGATAATATTTTTATTCTTTGGGGAATTATTGTCAATTCATATCATCAAATTTGTAATAATCCTTTGTCTGCATTAAAATTCGAATCTACAATATTCTAAATTTATCGTCACAAAAAAAAAAAATTAGAAATTGACATATTTTAATTTTAATTTTGTATCTAAATTTCGTTGCCATCTTAACTCATCCAACAAATTAGAATAATAGATCTATAATTGACTCAAGTAAATCTATGAAATATTGTTGTGTATGTGTATATGTGGCCCTTTAATACAAAATCAAGCTAGAGTTTGAGTGAGAATGGTATTTTTTGATAAATTATCTTCCATTACTATTAATAAACTATTCCAATTTTCCCTTGGGTGCGTCACAAACTGTACTAGAATTAGCCAAAATTGATAATTACAGATCAAACACTTTGAAGTCGGTATAGGAGCACGCCAAGGACTTTGGCGTTTCCGACCGAACTGTATGCAGGACCATCAAAAATGCACATTTTTCATTTATAATATAGGTAAAAAATTGAACGCTCCCAGATCAATTTCAATACCTGGGCAGCCTCTTTGACTTCTTTCAGATTATATTTCATTTTATAATATATCTTTCCAATAAAAGAAAGTGGGGTTTCTAAATATACATTTCAAATTAAACCTCCTTTTTTTAATTTTTAGGTCAAGGAAATAGTGACTTTAATCATTTAAAAAAAAATTGGAAATGTATTTCATTAACTAGCCATTCATTTACTATATTTGGTCACAGACGAAATATAGTAAATATTTTTCTAAAACAAGAAAGTACAATTTTTATTTGACAGCTTTTTTATTATTTTTTGGTTATGTAAATCAATTTGTTGACTAGTAAGATTGAAGTCAATGTACGTATATAGATAGAATAACTCTCATAGACATTGTTCCTAGACAAAAATGAATACCAATCAGGAAATAGTTAGTCAAAATAGCATCTTTTTTTTTGTGCATAATATTTCGTAAAATGAAAAATTACATAATTTGAATATCAATTAAAATATTTGAAAAAAATAATGATTAGGATTGTCTGGACAAGAAAAATTCTAAAAAAAATATTTTCAAGTCTCTCCTTGTCTCCAACTGTTATCTTACGTCATTTTTCAAACATTGACATTTTTCTTTGGTTTTTATATCAAAATCTATTTTTTTTTCTTCTAAACATTCTTTATTTATTAATATCAGATGTATAAAAATATAAGTAAATTTGTTTTGTTGGGAATCCTCAGTAAATCTTACTGCAGCCAATATCAAGATTGAATGTACCTTACAGAAAAACTTAAATTTAATATTTTCCTTTTAAACTTGTTTTATCTAATAGATAATTGTAAAAAAAGACATTTTAATACCAAAATCATGTCCCTAGCTAAAATATTAAGGAAGTTAGGATCAATTTATCATCAGTATTTCATCCCTTCTTTTTCCTACTTTTTATATTAAACCTGTGATCTAATATGATATTTCAATAAAACAATACCACTTTTTTTAACAGCAAGAAAATATAATTAAATTTTCAGGAATTACACAGTACTGTATACTGCAAAAGATGATATTTATAAATACCTTCAATTGCAAAAAAAAAGTGTATCAGTGATAAGGCCAAGTACTTTCATATTGCATTGTAATAAAAATAGTTGGTGCTAACGTCTTGTAAAAATTTATGTATTTTCCATTGTCCAATTTATTAAAAACTTTAAAAAAAAAATCTATATAAATAAATATTTTACAGTCCATTATACCTTTTGTTTGATCCATTACTCCCAATTTATTATTTAAAACTCTATTTTTAGATGATTTTTTTCCAGCAATTGGTGCGATTAAACAAAGCATTGTATTCAAAACATTAGAGTAGGAGATAGATTAAAAGTTTATCAAAATTATATATAAATGATTGTCAAATTGATTTCCCATATTTAAGTACAGCAAATCCAGCATTTCTATGGGTATCCCAAAAACACATCTATACTTTTGCTCACGCCTTCTGCAAGTTTTTTCTCTCCATAAATCGGCATTTCCTAACATACTTGAAGATAATCCTTAAATTAATTCCGTTAATCATCCTGTCTTCTGTGAACTGTTGAGCAATAAACTCTTTACATTTACTGATAGCCACACCTATTGCTTTTTCCTTATCTGAACTCTGCTTCCTGTTATACGGAATATCAAATAGCACAAGCGCCTACAGTGTTATTTCGCAGTTTGGACCAAAATATAAGTCCAAATAGGTCCAAACAATATTCTTCGGACCGAATCGAACAAAAAAACGGTCTCAGACCGAGTCAACACTAGTATGTACGTTCAAACATGGTACAACACATGTTTTCTAACCTTGATAAACTGATTAATAAAATGTAGATTCGCCATGCTTTGAAAGATTCAAACTATATATATAGGTAATTTTAATAATAATCATAACATGAGAACCAATGCCCTTTTGTGAAAATTTTTTTCTTTCATATTAGTTATGCATAATTCTCCCTCATTTTTTTTTTTCAATATATGGCTGAAGTTGTTATTTTAAGGTCGATAATTTCAAAAAAATGAAAGGGGGTAGACTTTGAACTACTTCTTAAAGGTTAATGGTTTTGCATAATTGTTTTGGATATTAGTGTTAATATGTGCATATATTTCTCTCTGCAAAAAGAAAAAAGTTAATTTTAATCATCGACCAATTTATGAAAAAACAAACAATTACGATTTAAATTCTTCTTTCTTTGATTTCCTTAGTAGGATGACAATGATTTGATGGTGTTTGTTATTGGATTCTTTAGACTTTGCAAGGTTAAGTCATGTTCCTTTTAATTATGGTCTTTGAATTCTATTCCCTAGACTTTTCAATTCAATATATGTATCTACATCATTTTATATGTAACGATTTTTTTTTAAAGATTGAAAATGAAGTTATTTTAGAAAAGTCTTATCTACGTGCTATAAATAAAAAAATAACACCCTTTTTACATCAAAGATTAAATTACTTTCTGGTGGCTCAATCCGGATTTATATTGTGATCAAAATATAGATTTTCTTTCTTCCAAAAAGATTGCATTTATATAATCAATAATCAAACTTCATATATTTATAAAAGGAATATATGAAGCGTCAATCCAATATCAAAGCAGAATTTTTTGTGTTAAAATTGAGCATGGATTATATTTTTATTCTTCTTTTAAATGATCGTTAATTTTGAAAAACAAATTATTTTGATTTATACGTTGCAGGGGCTAAAAATTATCCTTAATGTAGCCAAAATTGATAAATTTATTTGAAAGAACAAAACGCAATATAGGTATTTTTAATTAAATAAATTATTTATACTATAGCTAAAATTCTGCGATATCTTAAATTATTCCACAAATCTGAATATAAAGCCTATCATTGAATCAAATATGTTTTTAAACATTTGGCTGTGTTTAAATAATAAGGAAAAATATACGCAGGGATTATTATTTTCTTCAATTTTTATGCAAAATTGTATTTATATTAACGTACTAAATCTGTGACCCGTCAACAGGCCAACAAGAAAGATAGTTCTCATAATTAAGCTTAGATTACGTTGGTTGAAGGTTCTAAATCATAGCTAAAACTCATTGGTATCTTAACTCATCCCAGAAATTTGAATAAAAAGCCCTTTCAATAATTGACTTAAATACATTTATAAAGTATTGGTGTGATTGTACATATTTATGAAGTAAAAAAATAGAGATTTTTCTACTTTTCTAAAAAGATTTTAGTCATGTTGACGCATTTTGCAAGTTAGAATGCTTTTATTACATTTGTGAGGGTTTGAAACTATAGCTAACATTACTGTTTACATAAATTACAAATAACTCAATATGTCCATGAAGTATTGGGCTATAAATTTATTCGTATATGATAAATTAGGGATATTTTCTTCCCTTAATTTTTGCAAAATATTTTTTTATGCTAACAAAAACACCATTATGTCAATTTTCAATCAAAAATTGCATATATTTGTATTATCTATTTATAGATATATGAAACAATCTACCGTATGACTTCATCATAATACTCACAAAATAAAAATAAACCACTTGTCTCCATTACGTAATCCACACATTCTAGAACCTCTTAAAATGAGACTATAATTCCATCATCTCCCTGTTGTGAAAATAATTCGTCGTTCCCTCTTAGCAATCTCATAAAACAAAAAGCTCATTCATTGTTGCCTATGTAAGCACAAACATAAATATTTGCCGAGTGCGTGTGGAAATCTGGACTATTAAAAACTAGAAGAGTTAGAACAACATATATGAGAAATTGATTTTACCTCCTGTCTGCTATAAAGCTATTGACGCCTTCTTCCAAAAGAAATAAAAGAATTTAGATTTCTGCGCCGAACACACATCAACAGAGATGATAAACTTGACTTAGTCAATTAAGCAGATTATCAACAATGTCAAAAAAGCCATGAAGGAGGATATTGGCATCGTTACGAGCTTGAACAAGATGGTCCACCGGTACACACAGCAAAGAAAAAACAGTACTTCTTGAAAACCAACATTCTGACTGAAAATCAGAAACTGCCACCAATGGAACGACGTAGTTCAATAGACAACACACTTAGGATAACTTATTCTATCAAACTCAAAGTGAGTAGATTTGGGTCTCAGTTATTCCAAGAGAATGAAATATATCTTATGTAATACATGGGATGAAAAGTCCCAGTCTTTAAAGATAGATGGCACTTTTTCAAATTCACCACAATTTAAGTAAGTAACAACCTTCTAAAGACAGTTCTTTAAATTTAATTACAATCTGTCTTTTAGTTTGTGAGTTATTATGCTAAGTGTAACGACGCCATTTTTTTGTTTATTTCAAAAACAATGGATCAAAAACAATTTCGTTTTTTAATGCTACACTGCTTCTTGAAGGGAAAAACATATTCGTTCAAGCTTCCCAATGGCTTGAAAAGTGTTATAGGGACTCCGCTCCATAAAGCGAATAAAATTAGAAACAGCCAATTTAAAAAAAAAAAAAAACCCATATCTTTTTGTTAAGACTGAAACTTTTCAACCAATATTGTATATTGACTTTAGATACAATTTCTAGGTTTTATGCAAAAAATGTAATACTATCATACTTATTTATTCAAAATCAGTAAAACTTCATCGGACCAAGCTTAATAGAAATACAAAGTTAGACAATCATTTAATAAGGCTTGCTAGAATTTTCTATTTGATGTGAGATACCTACTGCTGGACAAGACAGACAGATTTTGACAAAATATGCAAGGAATCATACTCTATGACGTCCCTATAAAAATGTGTGGTAAAAGTAAAACATCAGTCGTGCACGCGTTATGGTATAACCATATATTTCTATTAACCTTGCTAAGGACTAATTAATGAAACAAAAGGAAAAAAAAAATATGGTCAATCCGCTCAACTTTTCTGTTTGGCCGCATGTCGATGCTAGGCCCTGAAAAACAAAGGAACCTAATGTCGAAGCTCTCAAGACATTGGAACTCCATGAGCGCCAGTTACATTATTACCACCTATAAAAGGTTCAAATGGCACATAATCAAAGGCGATGGAGGCTGCATCAAAGCTTAAAAATGGGTTCAACACTTGTGCCAATATTTATACAAAGCTTAGTTAATGTAGGTAAAATAGTTTTCGAAATTTAACTTGCTAAAATTATATATTCAAAATGTTTATCTTAGATTTTGCACCCGGTAATAGACATACTTGAAAGCGGTTTTTTTGGAATAAAGTTTTTGTGGAGTTGTATTTATGCCTACATATATGCATGAATTAAGCGTGGCATCATTCATAATTATACCTATTTGAATACATGTAGATAGTAAATCTACAAAATAGTGTTGAGAAAATCATGAGGTAGTTTGAACTCTATTCATAGTGATAATAGTTTTTATGAATAGTTAGTATTTTGCAGCTATCTGTACGATGTACTGTGTTAAGTTAAACAAGTGTTTGATTACAAGTGTAATGAAGTACCTGTTTCCGTAAAAACCATCGAACCTTGCAACAAATAGATCAATTTGTCTACACATAATATAAGTTCCTCAATACATGATAATAACATGTCATAAATCAAAAAAGAGGCTTACGCCAATTATGTTATACAACAGCATACATATGTGTTGTGTCAACATTAAATAATATTGAACATCATTTACATAAAAGATAATCTTTTTTTCCATCATATATACAAATAACACAATAATTTATAAACCCAATTTGAGTTTATTATGGGCTTTGAATACAAATTTGTGGGATAATTGTAGATATTCAAGTATTTTAGCTATAGTTTAGAAACTTTACTGGATTTTAGAGACTGCTATAGTCCCGATATGGCCATTCAAATCAAATCTGTTAATTTTTTTATTTTATTGTTATACTCAATTTTGGCTAGTTTTAATGTAATCTCCGACACACCCAAAAGGCTATTAATAGTATTTTGTTGATAAGATTGACAATTTTTTTTTACTTCATGTATGTATACAGTTGTAATTTCTCCTTCTCTGATTGCGTCGATCAATTTTGACTATTGAAGTACAATTCAATAGCCTTTTAAAGGGTTAATTTCAAAGAATTCACACTCAATTTTGAGCATGCTTATGTGTGGACAAGTCCATATATGTATATCTAAATGCCCTACAAGATATATGTACCTTTTTTATTTGCTCCTTATAATCCTTTTTTAATTTACTTTCGATGGAAACTTCATAATAGTGAATTAGTTGGTTTTTCTTCCTTTATTATAAATATTCGGTTATATGAGCAAATAATTAATTGCGTCGACCTTTTAGACCCATGATGTTATTCTTATTTTACATAAATTTATAAAAAAGTACAATATATATGGTAGGTAAGTAGACTTAAAAGTGCATCATGCATGTTTGATTGCAAAATTGTAGTCATGGATTTGTGTGTAAATTATTTTCTTCATTTCCGAAATATCCAATTTTCAAAATAATAATAAGTATTTGAAAAATCATGTCAGGTCAATTTCCAAACTCATCAATATACGTACCCAGCATCGAATTCTTATTACAGCTTTGTACTTAAATATACAGGGTTCATCTTATCTAGTGGTACATATTTTATTACTTTCAACCCAGAATGACATTGGTGCAAAATCATGGATGAGTACAGCAAAACGTTTTACCTCTGGAAAAAGCAAGCTGAGATAGTACAAAAGAGCTAAAAAAATTTTCTCCAGACGAAGAAAAATTTGTGCAACGTTTTACTCTTTAGAGATAAAATTATGCCACTGTGAATGAGCAGAGCATCACAACCCTTTCTTACAGACAATGTTGAATTAAAGTTAGGCCGAGCAATATTTTCAGTCAATTTTGAAAATAAATGTCCTCACAAAACCTCTTGTTTATATTTTATTCTTCAAAATTGGAAAAAAATATAATGTGTTAAAATATAAATTAGATAGACTGTTGATTTTTTTTTTGTAAGATAGTTTGTTTACACCTTCTCCAGTTGTAAAAAAAATTGAATCAATGGACGAATTCGTTATCCCAAATTTTGGATAAGGTATGGAGCCCTCCTTGGAATCTACATTGTTATGTTGTCCCAACATAACAATTGCTCGAAATAAAAAGAAACATTGAATTAAAATTGTTACATGTGGCAGTAGGACTCGACTCCCTGCCACACGTCGAAAAAGAGTATCAAAAAGCACCAAAAACAATTTTAACGACTATATCTTGCCAGACTTTGCCCTCCAAACTCCCCGGATCTTAATCTGAGAGATTTTTTTGTGTGTGTATTTCTCTATCGAAAGAACTACCTACCAAATCCCTACAACAACATTTTTTTTTTGAGCAACACAAAAAGGTTGTATATACGTTTTATTTTGTTATTCTTCAATGTAATTATCTTATTTGTGTCTCCATTATTAGACTAATTACTGGCACACAGATGATTCTTTTTATTTAAAAATATTCAATGAATTAATTGCCTTTAAAAATACTTTTAAAAAAGTGTGGTTACTGTAGTCGCAAAATTTTAAATATCAATATGTTGACAAACTCATAAAATAATAACATATTTGTTTGTAATAGGATTTTTAACTTTATTTACTATAAGTACTTATACATATTTAAAATTTATTTTATATTGCTTTCATAGATTAAAGGCAATTGTTTGACAGATCAATGAGTGTCTTTCAAAGAGTTGCAGGAATGGGAATTAAAAACTGTGATATCGAGATGATCGTTGAACCATTATAAAATCCATATTTAAACTCTACTTAAAGATGGTTGAGGTATTTAGTATTTTGTGGCACTCTAAAAGTGTCTGGTATATTTTCGGCCTTAACCATGTTTAGTTTCTGCAAGTCTTCCCCTAGTGAATAGTCCATCTTTAGTGAGAATATTCAAAAACACAAGAAACTATTAAGTCTAATGTAGTTATTTAAAAAACTGATTAATGATGCTTGACAATAACATTTTTTCCGCATATTCTCTCAGGGAAAATAGGATGAAAATTGATGCAATAACTATTAAGATGGGGAAAATTATTAAGGCAAAATATGTGATAAAGAACACATGGATAATGCAGCTAAATATTCAGAGGCTAATTTAAAACTTTTTACTACTTATTTTTTATGGAAGTATTTAAAACATAATGTGTGCAGGATTTTAGTCTCGTGGAAAATTTTGAGAATGTTTTGTTTGTTTGTATTTTTGATGAAGGAATAATTATAGGGAATACTCAGAATAAAGAATATGAGCTCGTTTGGAGTAATTAAAAAAAAACACTGATTAAAAAAGACATTTAATTTTTTACTAATGCACTGAGCTTAGCCTAATTTATATCCTCATCAGTTTTATTTCATATTGTGGTGATCTATAAATTTTAAATAAGGTTCTCATTTTTCAATTTAGACACTTTAGCAATTTAGGCATAAAATCGATTTTAAGTTTATGAAGTACATTTTAAGGTCATATAAAAGGTCAAAGGTCACAAAAAAGTAAACTTCTTCGAAATTTTTATTTTAGCGTGTGTACTAGATTGACCAATTTTTAGAGTTACCTGTTAATTCGATCTTCTCTTGTGTTCTAATGAGTTTATTATGCTTGTGAACTTTCAGTCTTCAAAAGGCGTTTTTTGACTTCTATAGCTATTCGAAAATGACTTTTTTTAACGATATTTTCTATTTGTTAAGGAATTCAGAAGTTTCAATTTTAATGTTAGGTTTCTGAACTTCAGATGTTTGAATTTTAAATTTATGTTGTTTAATTTCAAAAGCTTCATTAAAGTTCCTTTTCTCAACTGATATATAAGAATTTTTTTTTTTTCATTTCGAAGAAACATTAATTGTAGCCCACCGAAATACTTTGGATACTCAAACGATCAGAATCACTGTAATTTCCTCCGATTAGCAACATCCACAAAGTTTGATTTAAAAAAATACTACTTAAAATGAAGGAACTTTACCTTGACTTGAAAACAATAAATCCTTGAGATATCTTAGATATTTCCTGGATAGCCAGTCTTTCAATTAATTCAAACATAATTGTATAATTAATTGCTCTTCTAAAAAAAAAACCAAATGGTTTCATTGACAAAGAACATATGTCTTTGAATTTGAATTTATATGATCAGAAGATTGATCATATCCTACTAAAAAAAGTTAAGAAATGTATCAAATGTTTTCTTGGACAAAGTAATGAGGGCATCAAAGATATACAATTTCAAAGGTTCATGATGCTGATGGCCATACGAAGTTGAAACACTAATGTAATGGCAACTTTCGATTGATATTATTATCTTTCTCCTAGAAATTGAAAGATGAATTAAAATGAACTGGAACCAATCAATATTCTGAATCATACCGAAGTGTTATATTTTATGAAATTGTTAATATTGAGCGTTTTACTTCCAATAGTAAATATGACTTCTTTTAAAAGAAAAGTATAGACTAAAAAAGTAAGAATTTGTTTTATTATACTATGAAATGGGGTGTTTGAGTGTATATATGTGTACATTGTACATTTTCACTCATAATTAATCTTCATGCTATCTGGAAAATGAATTTATATATAGTTACATCAATCCAAAAATATCCCTAATATACATTATGAATATTAAAAATACTCGTTATGGTATTTGCATAGAAGTTTGAAAGCCTTCAGCAATATTGAATTATTTTTCTACGTTCTATCCTCACTTTCTTTTATTGGTTGACCACATGAAATAAAATAATTAGTGTTTTTTTGTTTTGTTTATAAATGTATAAAGTTTAGTAGTAAGCACAGGTATCGTTGGAATCTGAAATATTGAGCCTATTATGATACTTAAAAAATACCGTTTCTTGCCAATTCCAATACTAGTACCCCCTAGTATATTTGAGTCAATTACAAATTAAGTTAAATATTAACACCAATATGGTAATTCAAATACAAAAAATCTCTCAGTTTCTCATAATTTTATCAATTTTGAGAACTTACAGTGCAATTTTTGGTGCCTCCAAAAGATTCATAAGGATAACTTGGGGGTATAAATTTACGATAATTTGTCAAAGAATACAAATGCAGTTTACACTCATTTTTTTTTTTTTTTTACAAATTAATGCTTTTGTGCTGACGGACCACATTATCTATAATAGTAATATTAATAACAAAATATGGGTAATTGAAAATTTTAACCATACTAATGAACCATGAAGCACATCCAACCAGCTTCAGGTATGCTCATTTAATTCCTTAACCATTTATTAATAAACAAACAGTTAATTTATTGATTTTTTTATTTTTAATAAAAGGAAGAAAATAGTTCCGTATAAAGAAACAAAAAAAAATCCCTATGGACGTGAAGCTTAATAATAACGTTAATCTCATAACCAAGCCGCACTAATGACCGCACAAAAATCACCTTCTTACTTAGACTTCTAGAATCATCACGAACAACCCTTTAACTAAATGAAGAATAAAAAACTGTCAGTTATAAACTACTCTTGAAAAGAAGAAAAAAAACAAAAAACAGATCGTTATGAAAAGAAAAAAAGAATAACATTAATAAGGAGAAGATCGTCGGCAAATACTCGTCATGATTATGGCCTTTTGAGTCCTCTCTCTATTTCTCTAATCAGTAGAATCTCAACTTCATTAATTGTACTTAAAATTCAGATATTTAATATAATGACTATAAAGATACAATTTGGGGGAGAAGAGGGGCAGTTGCAACACGGAAGAATTTAAGTTAGGACCAGTGTTATGAGTGGGGGGATGAGAGTATAGGCTTAAAAAAAGCTTGATCTTTTCTAAAAAAAAGATTATATAAAAAATACAAATAATTTTTTAAATAAATTATCTTTTATTAAAATGGATCAAATGATTATAAAACCTCAATTACGGAGCATCATTTTAATAACGCGGGTAGTGAACTGGGTAAAAACGAAACCCCGAAAAAACATATTTAGTTATATGATAAAAAACTGAACAATTATAATAATTAAGTAATATTAATTTTGGTGTACACTGTACAAGTGTGCCCCTACGTAATACTTTATCTTTCCAATTCTAAATTGGAGAATGTAGAAGCAGAAAGTCGAAATTCAATTATCGTAAGAAAATAACTTGAGAAGAATTTGAGTTCGTCTCTTATAAAAGGACTCGGAGTTGAAACGTACCCTTAGGGATAAGGCAAAGATACAAGAATAAATCGTAGTGTATTTCATAATTAATGTAATTTCCTCCAGCCTCATTCCTCATTCCACAAATCAACTCCCGGTCAATAGCCACATTGCCCCAAATACTCTAAAAGAGACCAACCCTTTTTTCACTACTTCAATAATATTTTTTTCGATTCATTTAGCGAAGTTATTAAAAGGTGGCAATAACTGAATTTTGACTTTCTGCTTACCCAGACTCCAATTTTTAAAGAAAAAGATAAAATTTGACTTAACTTTCGTATTTTAATACCCAGGAATTTTTTTCATATGTTGGTTTCTTCCTTAATTACTTTTGATTTAGAAGTTTTAGAAGGATAGTTCTTTTTTTTTTCTACAAAAAAAGAGCAAAATACATTTTTGTTCAGTTGTGTATGGTTAGATGTTTGAATAATTAATAATTAGGGATTCTGCATATACAAAAATGTTGACTTTTCCAAAAATAAATCCGGTTCCAATAACGTGACTAAGAATTTTGTAAAACACCAGATCTGATGACATCCATTTCAGTTCTTAAGCATCGTCATCTATTTGTTATTTGCATTCAAAGAATTTTGGAAATCTCAAATTATACAAATAAATTAAAAAAACCTGGTTTTTTGTTTATGTTTATTAAAAATTGAAATAATTAACTGATTTTTAAATTCGTAATAATAAAAAGTCAAGAAGTAAATTGCAAAAAGTTTTGTTGTATAAAATATTCTATCAAAACCTTGGCAAAAATAAAATCGGTTACTGCACGTGCTTTGCTACTCCAACGCATGATATCGACTGACTTTACTTATAAGAACACTTTAGGATCTCGCTTCTAGAATGAAACAACGACAACCTCGCTATAACCTCTTCAGCCTGATTTCCACATATTTAAAAAAATGAAATTATGTTATCACATCCTGTACTATGGCTGTGCTTCCTGGAAGCAAGGGCAGTGGTTGGGCGTCGAAACACTAACGTTACTAAATTTTTTTATGTCGAATATTTGCTCGTGTCTAGAGATGAAACTTAGTTAATTTCCCAGCTTCTCTCTCGAAGCATTTGTAAACAGAGGTATTACTGTATTTACTATTCAGCTATAATACATTGACATTAAAATAATGCAATGCATTAAATAAAAGATCTGCCTTCCTCAATAAATATGATATCAGATAATTTTTTGAATTTGTAACTCAAATTCAAATTTTTTTCACTGCTGTAGCTGTCCCTGACTACGGAGACAGTTTGACTTCATCAAGATGAAAAACGCGAGTATTGTCGCTGAGTTAACAGTAATATATTAACGACAAAGATTCTTGGCAATCTTTTGTTTTCCAATTTTGGTGCAAAATATCAACAATAACCATAAAGGGGACACGAAGAGTGAATTTTTCTGAATTAGCTCGAGTAGTAAACTCCAACAAGACAAACATTAACTTCACCAGGTGCTCCAAGAATACCGTCTACAATGTTTTAAAGTCCGTTAATGAGTTGTGTGACGTCACCAGAACGAGAATATGACCCCAATGGTCCTTGACGGCTTAAAAAAGGTCAAATAAAGTGAATCAAACGAAGCTTTTGTCGAAGATGGCCAAAAGGACCACATTGTAACATAGGTCTCATCGCCTAATTCCAAGGGCCTGGCACATTTCCTCTCTGGCAACACCAATACTAAGTTTCATAAATGTTTCACCAAGATCTTGATGTAGTTAAAGACTAGCTAAATTCCTTCTCTGAGATAATTCTCAGAAAAAAGAAGTTGTCACTTCGTGTTAAATTTTGACACAACTTACTCATAGAAGCTTTTGATAATTGAAATAAAAGCCTTGCAACTGTCTTTGGTATCCTTGTCTTCTTATTGTTTTTAGATAGTTTATCATTTTGATGTATATTTAAATGTCCTTAGGAATGTTTTATTATTACTTGTTACATAATAAAAGATTACAAAATCATATCTGTAAAAAAAATATACGCAAACAACATGACGAATCCTCAAAAATGATTCTATATTTAGACAAATTCACAAATGTGTTGTAAATATATTATGAATAATATGGCTGTACATACAAAATAAATTAATGACTCTACAGACACAATTTTAATGAATAAAGTAACTTCTTCTAGGAAAGGATGAATCTTTATCATAGCCATCATTTATCATTGCAAAAAGTAGGAATTCGTTTCGTAATTTGATAACAAATAGGAAAAAAGAGAAATACGTATATGAATGTATATATGTTCGTAGTTAGGTACATGAGTGAACTTTAATGAATCCATGACAAAGACTTGCATATACTCGAGTATACCTATTCTCTGAGTAACTAAGAAAATAAATCTTGTTGCCGATTATTATACATAGAAGGATTTCAATAAATCAAACTCATTATTATAAATTTAATTCCGTCAAATTTGATAAACAAAAAGTTGGAAAGAGGTTTTGTAAGAATTTAATACATGTGGCATGTCAAGACGAAAGTAATCTAGAATTATCAAAATTAGAAAAACTTTCTGTTTCAACTCCACACTAATATCTTTGTTATATGATCCCTATATATTGTGTATAAATCACAAAAACTTAGTCCTCCTAAGATACATAGTTAAATCAACATACTATCAATATCGAACAATTTTTCTAAAAATCAAGTGTGGATTACATTTGTATTCTTCGACGAATTAATGTCAATTTATATCATTAAGTTATTTGGATAAATCCTTTGTAGGAGCCGCTAATTAAACTTAAAGTAGACAAAATTGATTGTCATAATAAAACGATCAATATGAAATTGACAGATTTTATGGTTGAAAAAGAGCAAATCGGGGCTAATATAAGTGTCATAAATAAAATAAAGGTTCTAAAGTATGACTAAAATTCTTGAGCATCGTTACTCATCCCCGAAATTTGAACACAAACCCTTTTATTTGACTCAAATACGTCTATGAACTTTATTATGTTATATTATTTATACTGTAGGAGGAACTTTTCATTACTTCACAAGATTTAATTTGATTTCAACAAAATAAGTTAAGGTTCTTATTAATAAGTAAAAGACAATAATAGTAAGAGTTGCGCCTTACAATTACTCAAAATTCACATTTTTTTTTTTAATATATCGTATTGATAAGATAACTTTGTATGAATGGAAAACAGATGATTTAACATATCAGGGTCGTAATCATCGAGGAATATACGCCCCCAATAATGTTTTCTATAATGGTATTAATTGGCTTACCTATAAATAGTGATTAATTCAAAGTCACTCAAAAGTGCAGATGAAAACTTATTTGCCATTTCTATGTTTTAGTTACTCTTTGGTTAAAAAAACTTTTTTTTTTTAAATAGGACCATGATTTTAGAATATTACAAATTTTATTATTTTTTATTATTGTCAAACACAATCAATTACAATCAATACCAATATTTTTAATTATTGAATAAAATAAAACATATTTTTCACTTATTAGATATATGAGAAAAACAAATTATAAAGTCTGCTAAGATATTTTATTCCTCCCTCAAAAAACAACAACCATATATAATGGCAGCAACCATAGACTTTGATAACCTTGATTTGAACTGTAGGAGGTATATTCTTCATATACATATATACCACATTCTAATGACTTGACGGTCTGTGTAAGTCATCTGTAAAAATGTCAGACAGGGAAATCAAAAACATGAGGCTTGTACTATTAAACACACTAAACATATATTATTTTTACTCACTATTAATTGCTTATATCATATAAGTATATCGGAAAAATCCCATTAGAATAAACTTGAACCAATGACTCAGCTAATTTTTTAAAACTTAAGTAGAAAATAAACTTTTGCTTATAAAAATATTTTGAGATGCTCTCAGGACCTTCCTTCATGTTTAAGAGGTATAAAAACACTTAAGTAATGTGCTGTTTGATTTTTTCTTTCTTTCCTTGAACATGGCATAATGAGACTCGTACATGAATAAGGAGAGATCGTAATCACTTTTCTTCTAATATATCTATTAGTGTTGAGACTCGGTCCAAGACCGATTTTTTTTGTCGGGTCAGTCTTAAATATTTTTTCTCCACGGATTTGGACAAATATTTTGATTCTGACCGCGTTCTCAGCTTATATATAGGTCGGGATTTAATCTTTTTTAAATTGTGGACCGATTTTTTTGGTCTTAATATATAGACCGTTTTTTTAGTCTCAATCTATGGACCTGTATTATGTGTTGTACAAGTATGATTTATGCAACAATACAAATAATGTTATCGTCCACATGCTCACCATTTTGACACCCACTCTACGAAATCAACAATTCATCTATGTAATCAATCTAGACAGAATTTGAAATGAGATCGATCCAGAACGATATTTTATAAGACTAATCAAGGCCAAATTTATCTTTGAGACCAGTATTCCAGTATTTTAGAACAAATCTTAAATGCAACCCATTTTTATAAGACCAAACAAGGCCGAATTTTTCTCTGGGACGATCAAGGACAAATTTTCCTTAGCATTTGTATTTGAAATGAGACAGTCCCGAACATATTTCTTCGTATGACAAATCCAGACCAATTTTTTTCTTTGGGATTGATCTAGACCGAATTTTTCTTTGAGAACATTATTCAAGTATTTTAGACCAAATTTTATATGAGACTAATCCAAACTAACTTTTTTGTACAACAAATCCATGGAAAAATTTTCTTTAATACAATTATTCAAGAATTCCAAACCAAATTTTAAATGAGATGAATCCAAATCCACTTTTCTGTTCACATATTTCTTAACGACCTATCTAGACCGAATTTTCTTTTAAACCAGTAATACAGGTTACCTTCTTTTAGGTTTGTTCCACTAAAACTTTTACAGTTTCAGACCATTCTGAGATTTTCAGTCCGGACCCCAACACTAGTATTTTTTTACAATATAATACGTAAAATATACATATTATGTTCATATGAATGAGTTTAAGCATACATAGAAAAAAAGATGAAATCATTTTTCTATGTAAGCTCATGTTATTTCTTATCTATTTATTTGGTTGCTTGAATCAAAATATGGAGCCATAAAAAATCTGAAAAGTGAGGTTACTACATGTAACTATATGATTTCTTATAAATATCCTATATAAATTCACTATTATTTATTGCAAATATTAATTTACTGGGTTAGTTGTCAAGTCATGAAATAAACTATCAAAAAATCTTTTAAACACAAATGTATCTTTTGCAATTATGTATATAGAGATTGTTCTGAAAAGGAAGTTGAGCTATTACTTATATAAGTTTTTATGATCGTTCATTGAAAATGTATATTTAGGCAGGGGATGTCACTAGGATTGGATGTTTGAAAGGGAGAGATTAGTCCTCAGGCACATTTTCTACATTCTTCTTTAAAAAATTACTTTTGATTATTTTGGAAAGATACTGAAGACCCTTCAAATAAGAGCTAGTGGTATACCAGGTATACAGGGTGCGTCGGATATTCATAACACAAATAGAGTGTATTTTCTAATTAACCAAAACAGTACTAAAAATTAGTTTAAAATTATAGTTTTTTCACGAAATATTTATTTACATATATAGAACATATTTATCTAATAAAATCGCAATTTGCTTCCACGACCTCTTGTAGCCGGCTCCTGACCCGGTTGCAAGCGTAGGTGATGTCCACTGGGGATGGTCTTGAATTATTCCATAATGACCGTGATGAGGGACGCATTGGGGTTATGAAGGGACCTATCGGTATCCCTCTTAGCCCCCCTCCCCATACAAAAAAGTTCAAGAGGATTTATATCTAACCGACAACACTCGAAAGACAGAAAAAGCTTCTCTCAATATCTCAAAGATTTAATCAAGAGACTGAACTTAGAATGCGACATGAAAAAGTAGATACATTAGTAATTTTTAAAAAAAAATCCTTCAGCGACTCTCAACAGAAGTGGCATAGGTATAAGTTGGTAACATCCTTACGTTTTACCAATAAATCGAACATCCTTACGTTTTACCAATAAATCGAGAGCAAGTCAAGATGATAGAAAGTGTTCATTCTGTTAGAAGGAGGCAGCGACATCCTCTTATATTTTTTAATCTTGGAGAATGGTTGAGAGTGGTTGAGTACATAGTATGAAATCTTCGGTGTGAGACTTACGCAGCTGGATCGGCTTATCGTCACGTCACATAAATGTAATGATTATCTCAGAATAGAGAAGATTGTTTCCAAGGTCCAGGAAGTACACTACACGGCAAAGCATGCCAATGGAATTATCCCACTCGGAATCCAATGCTGCGTGTCCACCTTGATTAATATCATGAAATCCTTCTCAGGTGGAGACACACCACTAGACACATAATAATTTTAAATAACACTGTTGACAAATAACATCCAACCAAGGAGCGTTGTTTGTTTTTCTTGACCTGCGTCTCTATTTCTGAGAATTTTTAATGGGAGATTTACTTATTTTTCATCCTATTTGAGGGGGGAGAAGAGAAATAAACGGAAGTAGTGGAACTATATTATTGATATCATTTTATTCTAATTAATTATTGGAAGACATTCAATATATAATTTTCTAATCATAATATTTCTCTTGATTGTGTAAAATTGTATTTCGAAAGACTATTATTAATTATTTGAATAAATATATAAAAAGTATGGAAAATGTTACAGTATTGCAATTCAAAAATATATCTAAATCAAAATAAGACGGATAATTAAATTCACTCTCACCTTAACAGTCTATACAAAATTATATCTATTTAATAAATATAAGACTTTAATATTACATATTACAATTTCGCCAATAAATTTATCTTCCATTTGTATAGATAAGATTTTTGTACAATTGTCCTACTCTTCTCGTTGCTAATGGATAAGAAAAAAAATAGTAATATTCATAAAAGTTTATACATTTTATATTTTATTGTACTGATATATAAAAAATATCACTTTTTATCTGGGGCAAAAAGTTTTAATCGATGAACTTTCTTCAAGATATTTAGATTATTAATTCTTTATATTTTATAAAATATCAACACTGAGCCCTCAATATAGCGTTGCCTTCAATTACGATAAAATTCGAGACATTTGAGACAACGCTTTATTTTCTATTATTTGAATTTTTTTCAACTAAAATTTAACAACTTTCAAAAAGATTCCGCAAATTACTTATCAATACGAATAACAAACGGGTCAAAGGATTGCTCTTTAAAAAACTAAAATAAATGACATTGCCTATGAAAAAACATACGTACATTTTTTTTTTTTTTTTTTGGATAATATTATATTTCGGGCAGTTGTATTATTTTGCCCCCAGACGGTGTCACTTTCTATCAATTTGTTTACAAAGCGATATGGCATAAGTAAAAAACAATCATGCTCAATTTTTTAATTTTTTTTTTTTTATCACAACATCTTAGAACATATGTGCCTTACTTTGATTTTTTTTAAATTTCCTTATTATCAACCTATCTAAGCACAAAAATATCAATGGTTCTTAATATAGTACTTATAGACAAGCGCGAAACTATTTGTATTTGCAACCGGAACAATGATTCAATTGCTTTCTAATGTCGATATCATTATATTTCATCCTGGAAAATAAGAACATTTAAGTATAAAGTAATCACTCGTACGTGAAAAATCGGAGTGAGCACTGAGGATTTGTTGGAAAGTTATAAGTGTAATTAAGTGTTGCAGTCAGAGTAGAATGGGCAATAAATATCTAAGTCATTCCTGCCTCTATCCCGAAGTGTATAAAATATGTCTTAGAATATAGAGTAGCTTTTTAGAGTTGACAATCTGAACAGGCTTTTTTATTTTCCATCACTGTTTATAAATTTTTGATGTTAATAAAGAAATAACATCTAAGTTTAAAGTAAAGTAAACACAAAGTAAAATTGAGCATCGGCGTCATTGTAACTACTGCTTACATCCAAAGATGTATAAAAATGTCTTAAAAGCCAAGAACGCCTTTTTTGAGTTGGCAGTATATCATTTTTATATTCCAAAGCTGTCGTCATAATCCTTATATTTTGAAAGAGATAACGTCACCATTTGAATTACAGCTATACTTTACTTCACATTTACATAGGTTAAGTTAAAATGAATCATTCTGCTAATATCTCACTCACTAAAAAAAAAGTGCATAAGGCTTAATCATACATTGCAAAAACAACTATTTAAGGAATGATAACTTCAAACTCACATAATAATATTATCACCGGATATGGTAAGGCTCATATATAATCAAGGATTCGTAGGATTAAAGATCTATAAAAAAACTTTTTCCAGAACTAATGGAGGTTACATATCTTTCCATATTTGTCTAAAGCCATGTTTGTATCTATGTGTAAACATGATGTAGACGAATCTTTGTCTTATTTGTTTCCTCATGAATCATCCACTACTAATGATAAAAAATATGATCAAGAAGTATAATTTGTATTTAACTATATGTAATATTATAATATGAGATTATTTATACTTACATAAAAATAGTTGAGGTACATATTTATAGAAAACGAAGAAGACAGAAAGGTATAACCTACATTTTTGTCATTGCTAAATATGTCAATTATCTATTAAATAATCAATTATTGTATTTTTGCAACTTAAACATAATAATAAAGAATTAGAAAAATTGCATATAATGAGCTCAAAAAATGAGAGAGAGAGAGAGAGAGAGGACATTTTGCAGATATTTATACTACATATATAATTGTTTTCAATTTTTGACCACACATTATCTTCTTTTTTCATAAACAAACTTGCACTCCAGATTATTTATAATAACATTAACTCTTGTTACCTTCGATCTAAAAGGATATTTCAAAATTGAAATTTGTAGCATTTTATAATGTGACCATTGTGATAGAATTTAATTATTCAGTAAATTAATACAATTTGACTGAATTGACTAAATCATCAGTTTTTTCATGTTTAAAATTTACAACTCTAAACATACGTTTAGTACCAATAAAAAGTTAAAAATCTTTACTTATTTTGAACTCAATAGTATAAGAGGTCGATTCGGTAGTTGTATTTAGAAGATGCACTTTTTATCATAAATTATTGATATGTAACGTGCTTTAAAAAAAGGCGTATACATACTACGTTTAGGTAATAGTTAAACATTTATAATTAGTACATATATTGATTATATTAACATTCGAATATAAATTTGAATATTTTTTGCAAAATAATAAGTTTATCAATAATTCAATTAAGTCACTATTAAAAACTTCTCATTCCATTCTTGGAAGGAACCCAAATTAAATTCTATCATTAGGCTTTAACTTTCCTCTAATATCAATTATATGATAACATGGTAATAATTATAAATTGATATTAATTTATGTTTACCTTGAAAAAAATTGCAATTCATTTATGAGTCCCTGTTAACTTACCATTGTGGAGTTTGTTTTCCCCACTTTTTGTTAATGATAAGATTTGTAAATAAATAAATAATATACTTTATTTTTTGGAAATAATTTTTTTTTTTTAAAAAGGGAAAATTATACATAACTATTGAAACACCAAGCTATATTTAGCTTAAATTACGTATGATATATGTTCCCATGAATATAAAAGCATGGAAAAATTATGATGCTCAAAATGAAGTTAACACTACTTATGTATTCTTCGATTGAATATAGTGAATTTTTATAATTAAACTATTTTAATTAACCCTTTGGACGTGTAGAAAATTTATTTAAAAAGTAGATGAAATTGATCGTCACATTAAAAGTGATAAATTGATGTACTTACTTTATTATGGAGCATATCAGGACCAATAAAATTTATTAAATAAAGTAAAGATTTTCAAATCAAGCTAAAATTCTCAAATAAAGCTAAAATTCTTGGCTATCTTAACACATTCCACAAATTTGAATATAAAGCCTATAATTGACTCAAATATATGTATGAAGTATTGAGCTTATGTATGCAGAGTGGGGACTCAAGACTTGCCGTCGCATTTAATTATATTTTTAATGTTTTACTATGCAATCCAACAAAAGATGAAACAATTTGTGCCATGTAGAAAAATGTCGAAGCAAAAAAGAAAAAAAAATATACAACACGTGTACGATCTCCTCCCTCCGGTATCATTGACGAGAAAGCTTTAAAGACAGTTGGCATCTTCGTACGAACAATTTGCATTATTACAGCCAATAAGAACCAAAACTTCTACAACAATAATATGGCAGACTTCTGACCTGTCTCCATGTGGTGCTTTTCCAGCCCTGACATAGAAACCCAACGATGAGTTTGGGTCGACTTAATATTTGCTGCATCTCTCATCCAAATTTGTATTCCCTCCAGGCTGCCATCATAATAGGGTGGTACACCAGTTATAGGATGTTTCACCCCGGGAAATTTCACCTTCATATATATATTATGGAAAAAATATACTTCTCACATATAATTAATTTATGTTTTAATATTGCTCTCCTCCAAATTGAAGTCTGTTGTAATGCATTTTTGTATTCAACGTAAATCAGTGCATTTAATTCAATTTTAATATATATATAAATGTGAAACTTAAATTTTTACCCTTTTTATAATGAGTTCAAGACGGATTTTTTATTAAACCTTCAATGAGAACGTACTTAATTATTCTCAATTCAGACCTTTTACTTTTTTTTCTAATCTCAACATAACCACAAATATAATAGTGTTTAACTCTAATAAAAAAGTATATTCGAACTAATTATGAAAAGGTGTAATGTTTATGTCTGATATTTTCAATTTGAAATATATTAAAACTGAATTAAAATGCCATAATTTCAAGTTATTCCTTGTAAAAAATGAATTAAAAATGACTTCAAGTGAAACAAGCCCCATTTTAAGCCTTAAAAAATATGCAATAAGATACTTTTATCCTATAACACATATATGCAGTAAATTTTCCAAGGCGAATCTTCCTGTCATCATTATGCTGTGGCCACGTCCTTCATCGTCAAAACTCCTAATATTTTCGTCGTAGCGTCGAGGTTGTTATTTTTTATGAGGAGGACAAATGGAATGTAAAATCAGGGGTGTCTGCAGAGGGTAAGCTGGAGGGGCTGTAGCTGTTTACTAGAAAAGGGAATATTTGATTTTTTTTCAAAAAAAAATTTAATGTTTTTGTGAGTTGCTTTTGATTTTGGAATACTTCAAAGAAAGGTTTTGAAATTTATTTCCAAAAGTTGAATTTTTGTGCGAAAACTGTGAATTTTGAAATTTATTTCCAAAAAGTTGAATTTTTGTGCGAAAACTGTGAATTTTAAATTTTTTTTCCAAAAAGTTGAATTTTTGTGCGAAAACTGTGAATTTTGAAATTTTTTTCCTAAAATATTACATTTTTAGAAAATATGTATGAAATTTTTCAAAAATTTAAATTAAAACAAAATCAAAAATCAACCCAATCCCCCCCCCCTTCCCCACCTAAACAAAATAAAATTATATAATCTAGCATTGAAATATATGAAAAATTGGTTTTTTGTGTTGTCTTATTTTGATTTCGTAAAACTCATACCTTTCACAATTATGTCACGCTACTGCATTTTTCGGGCCCTCACTCAGTATATAAACAAATAAATCTATAAAGGAGTTTCTACTTTTCTTAACTTTAATTCAAGTTTTTTCTATATGGATGCACCACATTTTATACATATATCCAAAAAAACAACTTTTTTAACAATCAGTCACTAATTAAAAGTTATATTTGAATCTGTTTACATAATAATCTCTATATTTAAACTTAAAGATACTTCCGTGATGTTGGTCGAATAATAAAACCCTGCATTTCTGCCTTAAACAATGTAAATAAGTCATAATTATAAATAATTATTTGGACATTTAGTAAATATGTATACAATACATACACCGTAAGGTGTTTAAAAGATTTTTACCTTCAAAATTTTGTACGGTTCTTAATTAAGATGTGTACATCAGATTCAAGATTTAAAAAATAAAAAAACCTTTCAAAAAACATGATTATAATTATTTTATGTCGAACAGATTTGTATTCTTTTTTGTCAATTTTATAATTACTCGCTGATATTTGTCGCAAAAATTATCATGCTTCTACGGTATATAATTATGTAAAATAATTTACAAGTCATTATTATTCAATTAGGAATTATAATTTGTAAAAGGGAACATTTAATATATGTACATAAAAGCCTTATGATATAATTTTATGGTATTTTTTAGCGTAAACAGATTAGAGACAATTAATTAAGCAAAGCCCACGAGCGTTAAGAAAAACAATTAACAAAACTACTTACAAATGTTCTTTAAAATCATATGAGCAACCATTTAAAAATGGAATGAGGTCCACATACTTATTTAGGTCTCTGACTAAATAGCTTATGCAATACAAAAATGAATTCACAACTAGAGAAGTACATTAATTGTCAACGCTAGAATTAAAATATATTCAAGTTACAAGCATGTGCAAATTACGTTAGATAAGCATGTTTGTGTGCACTAGTGTTAAGCCTCAGTCCAAAACATTTTTTTCTATTCGCTCTTAAGTAATTTTTTTTACCAATTTGGACCAATCTCAGACTGAAGACCGAAATTTAATGCTTTGCAAATCGTAGACTGATGTTGTTATTCTCAATATATACGTGGGTAGTCTGAAAAGCTTATAACGTCAACGTGAAGATGGCAGCACTCGTGAATAGAAGCTTATCACATCTATCTAGGTTATGTTGACAGTTACTCACCAAAGTTTCAGCCAAATTGGACTTGCTGTTGTTATGAAACCCACAACAACAACAAAATCAACTCACGCAAATTATTGTCGCATAACATCTGTGCGTCCAAGATTGCTGAAACTTTGGTAAGTAACTGTCCATAAACGCTAGAAAGATATGACTAGCTTTTATTTACGAGTACTGCCATCTTCAAATTAAGCTCGGGGACTCTTCCAACCACCCTCGTAGACCAATTTTTTCTGTTCTCCATCTCTGGACCACTTTCCTGATTAATACGCAGTACAAATATGATTTATGTAAGGCAATAAACTTACAAAAAAAAAAAAAAAAAAAAAAAAAAATTCGGAAGCGCCATTCAAAAATATGGCTTTCGTACTCACTTACAAGATTTTGATCTAAGTTATAGTGTTGACGGTGATGCTTTTGAGTAGTTGAATAAAATTTAACCTTTACTTTTGTTGATTTTTTTTTACTTTTTGTATCCTCTTCTTCTTTTTTTGTTTGCAAGATCAAAAAAACAAAACAAGAGTTAGCTATAATACGTCAGACTCACGGAGAATTGAAGAAGTATGCCGAATCTAATTCTGGCATGATTTCATCCCCATTTTTGACACATAGTAATACCATATTGAACCGATAAAAACCACTACCGGTAAAAACCCATGCCAGATTTGATGCTGGGTTGAAATTAAACCGAGGTGACGGAATTCATTGTTACTGAGTACATCAGGTAAAAAAAAGTATAAGCAAGTCACGAATGGGCCTTTGAGGAGTACGAAATTAGGAAAAGATTATTAACCTATTGTTTAGTGATGTATCAGTTTTAAAATATTTATTGGAACCAAGAACCCCTTTACCAGCAAAAAGCATTTTTAGCTTCAGTGATGTACAACTAGTAAAATATTCTTTCAAAATCTCAAGTACCCCTTGGAGTGCCTCAAGGTACCCTAAGGGGGGCGCGTTCATCCATTTGAGAACCACTGCTCTAATATATCTGATAAATTGTTTGTTATCATTTCCATATAACAAATACCTTTGTGATTCTCATTCATCGTTGAATAAAATACAATCTTCATTCAGTATAATGATATATACAAGCCTTAATTACAATAATTAAAAGTATATTTATATTGTACCTAGTTTGTACAATGAGGACTCGAACCATTTCCTCAATTGATAAATATCTATAAATAATTAAATAGTTTTTTTTTTGCGTAAATCGATGGAGTTTTAAACATCTGTTATGTTGCTATCATATTCTGTTTTATTATTTGTTTAAAATTAGCAACTAATTTAATTATAATTCAATGTAAAGTCAATTTAATAGGTTTTTATAAATATACTTTTTTGTTTCAAGTATGTATTTACAGTTTAGTAATTATAGTCTTGCAAAAAAAAAAATATACTTACTGTTAACTTTATTATTTGTAAATAAATAAAAATAGTTTGTCATCTATATTTATTAGTTATATAAGTTAATTGCAAAATAACAAGGTTTGATGCGGGTTGTAGAATAATTGGGATACTTCCAATTGTGAGCTGGGATATTTAATCATTTTTGTGAATTTTATAGATTTTAAAACATTTTAAATGTCAAATTCAAATTTATTTGGATTAATTTCAAAGTTTTTAATTGTCAAATTAGTACAATTAAGTTAACACAATTTCTAAAAGTTCTGGGCTTAACAAGTATAATATATACACTTTTGCGTTCAAAATTAGCTATTTTTTAAACTATTATTATTTTCAAATTTTTGCCGACATGGTACATTTGGGGCCAATAAGTCACTTGATGTATAGCTTTGGTAGTAGTTAGTATATTATGTCCTACATTTACAAACTTTTGGATAATATCTACGGTATTGAAGAAATTTACTTTGCATTTTCAATCAAACTCGCCTGAAATGAGATTAAAAAATAATAAGCAGTTGCATTAATAAAAAAAAATTAAAATAAAACGAGACCAAAATTTACAAAGATCTAGATTAAATAATTATAATTTAATACATTTTGTGCGTGAACTATCCTTAAAAGCATGTACTGAATACCATAATGATATGTGCATATTTGTACCTATGTACTAATATAAAAATAGCAGACAATAATGTTTACTAAACTTTTTATTTAAAAATCATGGCATTAATGTTGTGTAATTATAAATTAACCAGTAGTTACTGAGTAAGGAAGTGTTTTACGATGCAAAATACATGGATATGTGTTTTTTTACTTATATATTATTCTTAACGATACTCAAACTATGCTGAAAATTGTACAATTATAACAAACTAGTAGTATTACACAGCATTGTCCGAAAGTATGATGCATCGACAAACAGACATACTTTGCTTTAATACTATATGTAGAAGATAACTACCCAAGGACTTATCAGTGTTAATCTCTGTTTTTCATGAGTACAGTCATACGTAGTTTCTCCATACATAGATGTTCTCTCCTCAACTATAAACTATTAATAATAATAACAGTTTGATAATATTTTTTTATTATGAACAGATGAGTATTTTAGTCTAAAGAATAAAGTGTTCCCTGGCTTAGTTATAACTAAATTAATGTTCATTATTTTATATTTTTCTAACGGTAGTACTTGCCATTGCCCAGATTAATTAGGTGTTGGCTAAAAGACAAATTTTGCTTGAATAATATAAAATAGGGGTCGTAAACATATGGCACGAGTGCCAACGATGCCAAATGTAGGCATATTCACTGTCACGCACAAAATAAAACATATTCCCCTAGTGTGTGTGGGGTTTGACCATTATTGTTGATAGTGGCACACTCATTGATCATAAATGTTGAAGTTGGTACTCCATGTCCCAAAGGTTGCCTACCCCTGATATAGAAGATAACTCCCAGAGAAATCCTCATTGTAACTCTTTGTTTTTTATGAATACACTCACGTAACTGCTCAATATTTATAAAAATCATATATATGTTTTGTCCTCCGGAATGAATTACTAATAAATAATAAGAGTTTGAGAAAAAATATAATGGGACGACTGATGAGTACTTCACCTATATAGTGAAAAAAAAAAAAAAATAGAATTCATACTCCTTTACGCCCGCATGAAAATAATTCGTCACATCATAATTTTTGAAAAAAAAAAATTAAAAATCAATACCTATTCACAGAAAATTAAACTTTCAAAAATCCTCAAATATTCATAAAAAATTTAATTAAAAAAAAAGAAGCTCAATTTTTTAATACGAATATTAACTATCCACACCCTAATACTCTTGTTTGGATATACATTAGATACCAATAACCAAGAACAAGCAAAAACAGTGCTCTTGTTATGTATGCACACGCCTGCAATATTTCATCCATACGACTACATTATTAGTTCTTTAAAAAAAAAAAAACATATGGTTTAAACTAGGGAGAACTATATTCAGTGCATCCTGTATTTACACTCGATGCTACATGTACACAACTGCAATATTTCATTCATATGACTAAATTGTTATTTTTTATTGTGTGCCACTATCAACAATAATGTAAAACACACACAAACTACGAAAATATGTTCTAATTTGTGCATGGCAGTAGATATGTTTATAATATACATCTTTGAGCACTATTATGCTCTATATAGTGCACCCGGTTTACTCGTTTTCATATATTCATCGGACTGATGAATTTTGCTTTATTAATTAGATATAAGATGTATATGCATGTATTTGTTTTGAAAAAATACCTTCTTTGTATGTTATTTTTTTTTATGTGACTTAGAGTACAGAAAATACGTATATTAATATAAAAGCCAAAATAGGACATAACTTAAAACTTAATTATATGTTTTAATCACACTAGAAATTGTTTAGATCAAGCTTGATTATGATTTTGCATGTGTTTAGTTCAATATTTAAAAAGGTAAATATATGCTATAATGTTATTTTATGTTAGTAACAGTATTTTCTGAAATTATAATCACGAGCCAGCCACTGATTATTACACTCTATTATTGTTATTTTGGTGAAAATCCACTTTTTTTTTTGTATTAAATTTACGCATTATTTTAGATATGAGATAGTCTTTATGTACTTTGCAAAATGTGAAATTGAAGTATGCACACAGGTTCTTATTTATTATACTCTAAAAATATAAATAAATAAATAAGAAATATAAACTTTGATCAATGTCTTTAAAATAGTAAATTTCCAAATTTTAAGGGGATAAACTAAAATTATACCCAAAAACGGTTAATTTAAATGAAAATATTGTAATTTAAAATGAATGGTTATTTTTATTTTCATATTTAATTTTTTAGTTTTCTCCAAGAACGATTATTTCTTATACAAAAACGACATATTAAATATTGATGTACTACGTATAACGTGCACTTTTTTAGCCAAAAATGTATAACACTAGTATTTAAATTTTAAATTGATTCATTTTTAAATAAAATTAATATTTTTACACATTTTTGCCGTAATATTTGGGAAAAAATAAAGAAGAATTTGTCTAATGTCTATGTTAATAAAAAAAGGTTTGTTTGAAAGTATGTCGATATGTCAATTTTGAGTGTTACTAATTGATCCATGAAATAAAAGTTACCTGTTAGTAAATGGAAATAACGTTGAGGAGATATTTTATCTAATGTTAAAGCAAAAAATGTCAGTTTGTCGACACCTAATAACTCCAGGTAATCGTGGGTACTTCACCTAGTATTAACATGTTCTACAAAAACAGTATCTTATCAAATCTCTTTTACCTCCCCCGGCAGAGACGATATTTTTACAAAAATTTAGCCACGAAGTTAAAAAATATCTCCAGGTGCTGCCAAATTTGGCTTAATCAATACGAAAATTGGCTATTTCGATAATACTGGTAGGAGGAGCAAACTAAAGAAAAAGTCGAAACCATACATGTTTAATATTTACCCAGATATTGTGTTTTATGAGTTAAGGAACTGTTAAGTTGAGTGTCGCAGTAAGAATTTTTATAACTGACTTATTTTTTTTGTCACTGTGTTTTATATATTGTACTCACTCATCTACAAATCAATTATAGACCTCATGTCATTGGAGTCAAGATCCTATTTTGGGTAGAGGCATACAAGTTGGAGAACTTTTTTTTATTGACTGCTATATTAGCATTAATAAATTGTATGCCAAGACTAAAACCCGTATTGTTTTAGTAGTTTTTGTAGTTTCAATATTCAATTCTTATTAACATTATTTAGGTTATCTAATAATTATTGTATTACAAAGTACTTTATCTACAAAACAAATACCAATATGGGGCACTAATCTATTATCAGTATATCCTCATTTAATTTATTCTATGTTTAATTTATGTTCAAAATCAAAAACGTTACCTAATGTTGAGAAAAGTACGATTTTAATAAAAGTTTAAGAGCCAAGAACGGCCACATCTGAATGTAAGGTTTTGCAGTAACTCTAGTACTACTGTCCTGGACAGGCATTTGTTCTGTTAGACATGTAAATATAGTGTTTATGCTTTTCGAACGGACAAATGATCGTAATTCTTGTAAACTAAGTTAGTTTTGAAATGTGAAACAGTAGTATAATCTTTGGATTCTACTTTATTTTAACAAATTTATTTCGACATCCATTATTTCCTGCTTATAACTCTCTTGCATACATAAGCAACAAATTACATATCTTGTATATTCACAAAGCTTAACTGAAGTGTATACTGCAAACTCAAACTGCAGGACACACAAAATTAATGTAAAGCTCTGTAATGCCACTCAAATGTTACAATTTTACCAACACTAATATATTTACACACTTATAACCGATTGAGAGGTTTAACTTTATTAATGAAAATAAAAACGTTGATTGTTTAAATACATACTAAGAGCCACCCTAATATACATTCATCCAAGCCAAACATATTTTTTTTAAAATTTGAAATAAGTGTTAATATTGAATAAGTTTCAGCACCTAGTTTAAAAAATGAAACATATTAATGGTACACTAAAAAGTATAAATAAATTTGTAAATTTTGAAATTGTTTTTTTGTTCCTTACCTCAGAGGTATACATAATATAATACCTTAATTTATGGGGTTAGCAGTGAAGCACGTACAATTATTGTTATAACTATTATTAATAATATTATTTGGCAATCAAGATAAAAATAATGGCTTGGTATAAATGCAAAATAATTAATACCCTCAGAAAGACTTGAGTATTAATGATATTTGAGAGTCACCAGTGCCACACTCAAAATATCATTAAAACTGATTAAGTGCCTAATTTTTTAATTTTTGTGTCCTTTTGCAAATATGTTTGATATACACTTGTACCCCTATTTCCAATGTTTTGGTCTAGATACTAAAAATGTAATTAAAACAGAGTGAAAAAGTAAAGATGGTTGTAAATTGTAATCATTTCAGTATGTAAAAAATAGAAAATGCACAGTTAACATGGTAACCCAGACAATTTTGAAGAATGTTTAGAAATAGAGCAACTTAGCTCTCATATTGTTTAATTAAATTAGCTACGAGCAGATATGAGCTTAAATATGAATTACTCCATTTTTGATCCCCAATTCTACTATGAAACCAACATTAATTTAAACTTGAAATTAGAGTTGTAAGGTGTAACATATTTAAACGTAAGAAAATCAAAAAACAAACAAACAAAAAAACGAGAATTAAAATTATAACTCTGCAATATGCGATGTGTTTGGAACAGATCAGCTTAGCTGTTATGTCGTTTCATTAAATAAACTTTGACCCGATATGAGAGGAGGGAAATACACAAATATGCTCCTCTTTTTAATGCAAAGACATAGACAGGAATGACACTGTTTTCCATCCTCAATTATAGAGCGATTTAGACAGGGAATTACACTTATAACTAGATTGGTAAATCTTAATTATTTTGAATATGTAAAAAAATAAAAGAAACTAAAATTTACTTTGTAATGTAAGAGTCATTCCTTATAAAATTTCATTAACATATAGCTTAATTTAGTTGTAATATGAAGGGAAAAAATGGAAGGCCCACATTTTATTTTCGAAGGACATATAAGGAAATTACTCCCTATTGATCATCTTTTATCCTCTGAGCCCAACAGGGACTTACATTATAACTCCCCGACAAACTCTCTGTGTTACTCTTCATCTTAAATGCACTAATGATTGCTTGATAATTAGATTTTTTCTCTTTAATAGTATAAGAAAAAATGATAACAACCTTGAAATATAAAATAACACACTGTTTAGGTTTTAATTACTTGTCCTAAAATGGGTCACTATATTTGAAAAGTTGGGAACCACTGATTTATGAATCTTTTGTGACCGAACCAAAAAAAAGTCGATCTTGTAGCGAGTCTCAACTCTAGTTCAAATCATATTCACGAATAAAATATAAAGCAATAACTAAATATCTCAGTTGAAATAGAAATATTAATATTCATAATTTATATTCTCATAATATTTTTATGGTGTGAATTTACATACCTGGCTCTAATCCCCAAAGCACAATAATTCTATTCAATACTTTCTTTACTGACTTTAAGAATAAAAATAGGTACACAATGTCCTTGGTCCATATTTGTCAAACTATAATAAATTTTTGACAATAAAAAGAATTAGTTGGATATTAATGATGTTTTTTAAGCTGCTTAGTCACAGCCTCAAAGGTTTCTCACTTAAATTTTATTTTTCTATTGACTACACGGCTATAGACAACAAAAAATACTAGAAAACATCCAAAAAATCATATTTAAAGAATTATCAATGATACATGATACTTGTTTAATTCTAACAAACATTATATGACCGTAAAAATGATTAACTTATTATGTTAATAGTTTTGAACTAAAGTTTGTGTGACTTTTCAATTGATTATAGTAATGAGTTAATTGCAAGTTTTGTGATGAATGGAGTCATGGGGGAAAACCCCATTTACTTTGTTTGTACCGAATGGTCCATTCAAATCTGAACACTTTGAATTTTTAAATTCAACAGGATATAATTTATCATATTCCAAAAAAAATTATACTATAAATAGCTATGTGTCTGAGCTCTCTTAATCATTAATGTGGCCGTCCTTAGCGTTGCAGATATAGTTCTCGATCATAGTGTCCCAGTGCTGGCTGAGAGTGGCTTTCAGTGCCTGGATGTTTGAAGGACAGACAATGTTGACTTTCCCTTTAATATACACCCAAAAGCTGTAGTTGAGGGTGCTGGCATCAGGTCTGTAGGGGCTCCAAAAGTGTCAAAAAATAATTCAAAATAACTTAAAATATTCCTTAAAAAAACTCTTACAAGGTGGGAGATGTGTTTCTTTCATTGCTGGTTTCAAAAATGATCTCTCCATCCTCGCAAGTCTCTTTCCACCTACTTTTTTGATACCTTTCTGGATAGTGAAAACTTGAGATCTCTTGCAATGGTCCACATAAACTTAAGAAATTGGGCTAGGCTGTTTCCTTTACCCCTCCGGATCCAGTTTGGCCTTATCGATGGAACCCTTCGTCCTCTCCGACGTTTCGGACTTGCTGATGGCATAGAAGGTGGTTCTGGAGATGCCCAACTACTTGGAGTACCCGAATGAAAATTTGTCGATCACGTGCAAGTGTCATTTTCTGGACTTGAACGTAAGCTAGAGAGATCAGGTTTGTTTTATTATGAAATTAATTGTTTTTGCTTTAAATATCGGAATATAAATTAATTTCAATCACTCAATTTTCATTTGATATTAAATTAGTATTTTTTAAGGTTTGAATAGACCACCCGGTAGTTATGTACTCTTGTCTAGTTGTGACATTCAATTGGTTATATTATAGAATTGATTGCAAGTTGTGCAATAGATTAAGTCATGGGAAGGAGAACATTCAGTTAAATACTTTATATTGGTTAATATGACTTGATTAACTAAGTTATTATACATATAGTTGCAGAAATATGACCTGTTGGTAGAAATATTTTGGAGTAAACCAGCTAAGCTGTTATTAAGTTAAATTAGATAAGTTACAAGCAGTCGTGAGTAGAAATAAATAAATATAAATCAAATACTTTTTGTACAGAGATACAACCTGAATAGTATTTTTTTTTTAAAGCTGTATAATATTTTTTTTAAGAGAGAATATTTTTGTATAAAGTTGTCACTACTGCATGAAAGACAAAGAAAATGACCGCTAATGAATACTATTTGTTTTTTTATTTTAAAATAAAAAATTATTTGTCAAAAATAAGAATTTTTTTAAAGACACTTAAAATATGAACTATGGTACGTGCAATATTTTAGTAGTAGATAATCTGAACAATGTTCTATTTTTATTTTTCCAAGACTGTTAGTAGTAGTAGTATTTAATTTTTGAGATTCGAACATATAAGAAAAAAGTGTGTTTGCTCATAAAAAACTTATAATTGGTTGAAATATTTATAAGCGTATGACCATGTTGGATTAAGCTGGAATTGCCTATATGTCGATTCTCAGTTCTACTCTATGTCTTTGCAAGATACATAATGGGATTTTTGTTTATTTCCATATTCTAAAAGCTACTTGTAGCTAATTTAAAAGAACATCATAAAAGCTCATCTAGTCTTCTCCAAAACATTCATAAATTTTCAGGAATTCCTTTTTGACTTTTGGTTTCTTTTGATCTAACACACCAGCAGTTCATATTTTTAACATCTCTACATATTATGTAGGCAGGTCTTATACTACTTATATCTCCACAACAAATCATCAGTTTTTCATGAGTAAACAAACTTTGAGCTTAGATGTTCTCCTCTCATCCATTTAAGAATAATATCAACACCTATAAAAAATTAAAAAATATAGTTCCGATTATAATGTAAAAAAATATTTTATTTTACAAATGTTATGTCTCAATATAAAAACATTTTTTTATTAAAATCCCACTATTATTATTTACTCATCTTGATATTTCATAGTCCTATTTGAGACGATACAAGCATTATTATTCAAATTTGTGGATTGAATTAAGATGCCCCTGAATTTGAGTATTCGTTTAAAAATTTTATTTGTTTTAAGGGTCTTATATTGGCCCCGATATGGCCCCTTTAAAAAAAAAATTCAACTCTTCATTATTTTATTATGAAATCAATTTGGCTTCTTTAAGTGCTAGTTGGCTCACACCTATAGATTACTTAGTAAAATTTGTTCACAATAACTTGTGAAGAAGTAAAAATGTAATTCTAGCTAATTTTTGAAAAAAATCATTGTCGCCTGCTTTTGTGTTGACTGGCCACAAATAAAATTTCAATATGAAGTTAAAAACGAATAGAAAAAAATCATTTGTTTAACATGACTAAAGTATTTAAGCCCACAGAGGAACAATTATATATATTCAGCTATAATATACGATGTCATTAACTAGAATTAATGTACCAAGTTGAGAGTTCATATATGTACTTGTTATTTTTTAATCATGATTTTTAAAGCATTAATAGTTTTTGTTGTTTATTCATTGTTTTTGTTTCTTTCAAACATCTTCAACAAACAAAGAGATATTACAAAAACATTAGGTAGATATTATGAATATTGGTACAATAAGCAGAAAAGGTTATGGTAACAGATAAAAGTCTTGAGAAGTTCGACAGTCTCTTCATTAAGACGTAAATTCCCCATTAATTGTTTTTGCACTATGGCACTTTGGCGCCATTTTAGGGCCCTTCAAGTAACTTAAAAGTAATTTCATATTTATTTTTATATTAAATTACTGTTACGCTCATTATAGATTTTTCTATTTGATCATTAAATCTATCCATGATGAATTACCATATACAAAAATCCATTGTATGTATTATTTATTGTGTCTTTTTTCATGGTGGTTTATTAGCCATTTTGTTTATGAATTTATGGCCACAAATGCGTAATAACAAAATAAGGGGTAAGTATTTGACTAAGTGTGGGACTCAACCTCAACCTTTTTTCAACCAATTACCCCCTGGAATGCATCGAAGAACACCAAGGAATACGCGTATACACATTTTAGAATAACTGTGTTAGAGAATCACAAGAAGCATACGTATCTAAGCTGTGTAGCTGTCCACTTCAATGTCAGTCCAATCGAGTGCAGTCCTGCTGATGATGTCACTCAAATTTATTTTTTATCAGTTCTAGTGATTTCAGTACGAAGGACCGGCTCCAATCTGATAGGATCTGAGACTCAAATGGATTGGACCGAATAATATGGACTACCTAACACTACATAACAAGATAAGTTTCTCATTATAGTTCCCTCCACTACCGACAATTGTTTGTAGTAGTAATGTTACAAAATAAAATAATTAAATGCGTCAACATAAAAACAATATTGAACATTAATCAAGAAAACGAAGAAGTTAATTTTTTTATTATTGTTCCTTTAATTGGTTAGATGGAGTTGCACTGATTAAGTATAAATAAACATTATAGTATTACAATTACTCCATGTAACCTAGGAATCTTTTGGGGAAATCCATATGCATATAGTATATTTCTTTATCAAGGAACCACCGGGGCGCGAACATACGCTAATTACTTCATGTATTTTACTTTACACAAAGGACATTGTTATTTTCTAATTCAGACTTTAATTCAGATTCCATTCTCTATTTTTTTTATTTTGGTGGTATATATATTTCCCCCATGAATGTATGCTAACAAAATCAGCCACTTTTTTTTTTTTTCTAAATTCTTTTTCATGTTTAAAAATGTTAAAAGTATTTTGGTAATCTGTGTGGTTTTCTATTAATGAAAAAATGAAAAAAAAATTATTTAAGAAATATTTCTGTAAGTAGTTTTGAATGATTATTTATTATTCTAAAATATTTATTTTTAAAAAAAGTTTTTTTAGAATGTTATTCTAAAATGGGTTTTTTCTTTCCTTTTTTTTCAATGGTTGAAAATGACGAATAGCAGCCTAAAAAAAGTGTAACCTTATATTTGCTACGCACAAACCAACAATTCAAACTTTGTGGATATGTCCACCAACATACAAAAAAAGATAAATTTGAGAATCCAGTAAGAATTGAATTCTTAAAGGGAAAATAACAGTTTTTTGTAGTTTGAGTTGTACATATGATTTAATAAAATATTGGGACAATTCTTGACTTTTGAATCACCGCATATACTTTTTTTTCATTTTTTACCATCAAAACACGACTAACAATTGTTGGATTGAGATATAACTAATCAGCTATTTATCATGTTAAGGATTTTTTTATCTGAAAATATTGTAGACATGTTAAACAAAATGAAAAAAAGAGAATGGGAGAATCGAATCAGAATTGAGTTATAAAAAATAAGTTTTTTTTTGATCAGATATCATAAACATATTTGAGTCAATTAAAAGCTTATTATACAATGAGTTAAGGTACTAGAGACTTTGACTACAATTTAAAAGTTTTATTTGATTTATGCCGTAATACACTTATTATTGCATTGTGATGGATGATCAAATCGGTTTATTAAATATGTTGTTTATAAGGTACGATTTTTTAGAAATTGCCGCTTGTACAAGTTGAACCCCCCCCCCCAAAAAAAAAAAAAAAAAGAAAGAAGAATTTTAAATAAATGATTTACACAACTTTAGATGAAGATATTTCCGTAATTAAATACCAATTTTGTAATTGAATAATGCAATTAAAGTGGAAGAAATTGAAACTTATACAATTTACTTATACAAAACTTGTATACACTTGTATTACCCAACATTTCTCTGATTTATTAAGAGTCCATTAACAGAGACACTTTGTTTCAAAAACATAAAAGACACCTCCCCAATAAATCGTCAGTGTTATTCTCCATTATTCATGATCTCACTCACATGTACTTATTTCATAAATGGATTTTCTATCTATAAGAAAGAAAAAAAAAAAATGATAAGAGCTGGAAAATATAATTAACACTCTTCAAGTTGCTAAAAAAACATCTTGCACGCAAAAAATTGCTAAGAATTTACAACCCTATATATTTGTAATGGGACGTCCGTAGGGGTTCACCTGTAGGCACTGTAAAATTCCCCCAAGTTAAGAAAAAAATTTTGTAGAATTTTTTTGGTCTAGATGAAAAAAAATCGTAGAAATAGGGGCAAAGTTCTCTTTTCTTACAGCTATATTTTCTTTAAAAAAATTACACCAGTCGGGGAAATTATGTAGCAGAGAAAAAATTTAATTGAAACAAATTCCAAAGACCAAGCCCGTCCCTCCCAAAAATTCTTACTCCTTTTTTCTTTTTTAATATGGCACACTGAGCCAATTAGTACATTAGTCTCTAAAAAAAAGAGCTAGCAACTCCCCTGGTGATGATAAATTTTTCAAACTTCAAGTGCAAGTCCGAGAGGTTTATAAGATAAATTTGACGAAAAAATTGACAATAATTCGTCAAAAAATAAAGAGTATAATTTATACTCTTTTTTATAAAAATAATTCTAGTTTACATTTGTGTTGAAGGGCGACATATGAAGATGGAAAAGAGATAGAAATTATTATTGCCTTCACTACAAGATACCCCATAAAAAAATATACAGGCTTATGTATGGTGAAGAGCCTGTATGTCTATGGGTTAAACAAAGCATTCGTACAAATCAACATGGCTGCCCAGTGTCTTTTATATATTTATGTACGAGTATTATTATTAGTATTGAGATAGAAAGAAATAAAGAGAAAAAAACCGTTTTGATTATGATAATTATTTATGGAAAATGAATTTCAGCAAGACTCACAGTTGGAGCTTTCTTGTTATTCATTAAGGCAGAAGAAGGTAAATACCCATTTGGTTACGTATATAGTTAAATAGTAGACTCGAACATCAGAGTCACAACGACTGATGAACGGATACCTATAAGATAAGCATGAAATACTTTACTCTCTCAAATTAATTATAATTATGAACTAGGAAAAGCTAAGTGCGGGTATATACATAATGTATATCTTAACATTTATTTCAATAACAAAAAAAAAAGAGCTAATTATATCGACTAGATCATAAATAAAATCCCTATATACCTGTTCATATAATAATCAAAATAATGTGGGCTCAAATGCCTGTCAACATAAACATAATCTGGAACAAAAATCAAGAAAAGGTAAAAATCCTAATTAATTTTTTACTTAATATAAATCCTCTATTTCATAGGTATATTAGAGTTAATTACATGCTTATTATTCAAATTACTGGAAAGAGATAATATACCTAAGACATTTATCTAAAGTTTAAAGCTTTTATTGGATTTAAGATACTTATAATGACCCCAATATGGCTTTCCAAGAAAAAATCTGTCAATTTATTATTATTATATGACGATGATCCATTTTGGCTCCTTTACGTCAATTTGTGGCACCCCACATAGTTAATAAGAGTATTCAGTTGATAGAAATTTTAAATTTAAAAAAAATACTTATGTAATTCATATTAAATTTCGACAAAAGTAATCATAGCCCACTTGTATATGAACAACCAAATTTGTATTTAATCCCAAAAATCGGTTGTTTTGGAAATTCAGGCTTACAATAATTTTTCAAAAATAATATTATTTTCTCTTTATAATTCTCAATTTTTTGAATGAGTTTAGATAACAATAAAAATAAAAGCATTAGTTTACAACTTCTATTTGTTTAAGATGAATTTATTTTGGGCCCAATATGGTTCTTTTTAACCATAATATTTGTAGATTTCTTATTATTTTATTGTGACAGTCCCCTGTGACTTCATATAGGGAAAGTTACGACGCTCACAAAGTGTTATTAAGAACGATTTGTTGATAGATATTAACAATAATTCGTATAAGAATTCAACTATAATCCCCGCTAAATTTTGAAAAAAAAAATAATACTTAGATCATTTTTATATGAACAGGCTCACAAATGTATTTTAACACAAAAATAAATTATTTTGGAAATTAGGGCTATACTTACATTGTTTTAAGAATATTATTTTGATGACGTGGACATTAGTTAGTATTTATGTATGTTCCATTAATGAATGCTTTCTGATTTGTCGTATTCAAGTTCGTACTCTAGTCATTTTTCCATGGACTCGGTATCATATGGACAAGAATTTGAATTGGATTCGAAACCATATGGTTTCACACTTCAGTTTTATTTAAAGTCCAATGAACTCAGAATTGTAGACATTTGGTCTTTGGCCTCATAGTTGTTTTCGAATAGTTTTCATTTTACAAAAAAAATTTCTTGAGAAATTTAAATTTGCACATAATTCCATTATTTTTTACAAAAATATTAACAAAGCCAAAGTATGCCACTCACTAGCAGTAATTTCATATCAAATAATGAAGTCAAAAAAAAAAAAAAGAGTGTAGGCACAACAAAATAAATAAATGGGACATAAATATGTACCTCATTTATTATATATAGACAGAAATTACACCGATGTAAAACAATCAATTTGACTCAATGTCCACCTAGGACTTCCTAAAATTATAACCAGTGATGCTAATAGTAAAAAAATAAACCAAAACCCTTCGACAATTTACAGAATGTTTTTGAAGGAGGGCGGCATAGCTGTTTTGACATTTTGTACCCAAACGATGACCACTGGTTTGCCGTGTAAAGTGTTTAATTAGTACTATGATTCTTTCTGCTGGAATGCCTAAATATATTTTTTGCTAAATTTAAGCTTTCACATTCAACTTTTACCACTTTAGAGATAAAAAATTACATTTACATACTATTGAAAATGGTATAAAATGTCAAAAGATGGTTTTTTTCGTTCAAGAGGTGCATACCCTGGGATTGGACTGAAGAGACTTGAACCTTCCCCCCCACCAAAAAAAAAAAAATTATGTGGACGCCACCCCAGTTGAAAACATGCATCCTTATCAAAGAAGAAAAATCTATTTGAAAGATTTTACTATATCAACACGCTTAAAAAAGATATGAAAACTTAATGTTAGAGTCAAAATATTGAACACTATCTGAAGTATCCGACATGGCTCAGTTATTAGACATTGACAACATACTGACAAAAAAAACTCTGTTTTATTTCTATTAATTTTCTTTTTTATCATTCAACTTATCACTGATTTTTTTAAATATCTGTATCAGTCTACAGCCTTAAAAAATTAAATTCCTGACAGGTTAAAAATTTAACCATCAGTTCAGTTACACTTTTTTCGTAAAATGTTATTGAGGCTTTAAATGGTTATGCCATGTCAGTGTCAGAAATAAACAAACATCTCCTGCAAATTTCGCCGCCACATGTAAGTCGTTATTGCTGTCTACATTGATAATATTCAAGATTAATTATCCTGAATATCAATATTATAAATTATATTATTAAAATTGTTTTAGATATTAAATGTATCGCTAATTATACATATTTGTTTAATTATAAATTTAAGGATTTTTAAACTTTTGCTCGACCAGGTACATCTTACATATGACAGAGACATCACTTATTGTATTTATACATATGTATTTAAAAACATATCCCTGCTAAGAAAATTACCATGAGTCAAAAGGTCATGCCGGAAATTACTGAATAATGATGAAATAGACAAGTTATTATAACTATTTTTTTCACTATTTTATATTATTTCAATTTTTGATTTATTTTGCAATTTTTTTATTTATTTGTTTACTGAAAATAAATCACGATACTCTCATTAATAATATATAGGACCATAAACCCATAATTGTTTTAATACATTGGTCATACTAATTAAATAACCAAAGATGTACTTGTTTTTTATTTTTGCTGCTATGTAGATAAAAAAAAATCACCCATCCTCAAAAATTATTAGCTATTTATTTACTCACAATATTCATTGAATATATATTTTTTGAATCGACTTTTGGGTGGTCAATTCTAAGTATTATGAATAATTCCGTGTCTAAGCAAATAATGAAGCCAAAAAATAAGAAAAAAACAACGTCCAATGGATTTGCATTTATAATTACCCAGATGAGTTAATTGATTTTTTTCCGCATTTTCAAAAATAATAATAATAACCATTAAGGATTTAGATTTTTTGTAGATTTGAACGCTTTAAAAAAGAGAACTCAATTGTTTTTAATTATGACCATGACTGACTTAGATTATCAGCACTTCATTATGATAATTTTATGAGTGCAAAAAGTGTATTTGGAGCTTTTGAAGGGACCACCACCAAGATATGATTACAAAAAGATAATTTATTTTGATTACATTTTAATCAAAGCTACTTAGATAAATATGTATAACAGTATAACTACACATTAATAATTCCCTTTTGTGTGTAGTTCAACACTCAGAGATGTAGAAAATATGTCCTCCCGTGTTGTTAAAATAAAATAAAGCAAAAATGTACGTGTTGAGACCGACAAGAGCATTTTCGATGACATTATATTTTATTAAATCAGCTGCAATCAGCAGCGAGGAGAAGGAAATATACACAAATCCCACACCGTATATAGCAAAGATATACAAGGTTGAATGACTCTGATGTCGATCTTCAATTCTACCCATTACGGCCTTATAACTAGTGATAAATATCCGGTTTATTTTTTGAATTGGTAATCTGAATAATGAATATTCCTTTCCTCAGCTGATGTCATTATTATTTAAATATTTTTTTGAGAACATTTCAAACACGGTAAAGATTTATTTGAATACATTTCACACACAAGTATTCAGTTCACTTTAATTTCGACAATAATGTTAATAAGACATATACTTTTAAATGAAAACCAACATCAAAGTACGTCATTAAAAGGCCAACTTATCAATAACTACACCTCTTTCCACTCATTAAACTATTTTACTTAAATTAGGCCAAGACGTAGTTAACACAAAATTGAGTGTGGATTACATTTATATTCTTTGACAAATAATTGTAAATCTATATAAATAAATTATTCATATTATTTCTTTGGGAGTGCCGTAAATTGCATTGAAATTAATTAAAATGAATTGTCAAAATAAAATAATCAGAATTTAACAAATTTTATTTGGAAGAACATGTCTGGGCCAAAATAAGTATCATAGATCCAATAAAGGTTCCAAACTATAGTTAAAGCTATTTGGTATTTAACTCATCCAACAAATTTGTATAATCAGACAATAATTTACTCAAATATTTTTATAAAATATATATCTGTATGAACAAAGCACAAGCTTCCTGTAACACAGAATATATATTTAGGACAACGAATTCGTCAATTGATTCTTTTTTTTTTTAACTTATACAGGTTTGAGCAAGCTATCGAAAAAAAAAAAGCACAGCTGTCTTAGACCCTGCATTTTCTCCATGAGAGTGCCCCAAAATGCTGTCATAGATAGCTTGCACACCCAGTATATATAAATTAGGAAAATTTTATTAAACATTTGTCATATTTCTTGATTTTTGTGTAAGATTGTTTTTATGTAGACGAACCCGATATGTTTTGCTCTATATATGGTATATGGGGAGGATCAGGATGAAAAATCAAAACTTGTTTGTCAAATCATTAAGCCTACACTTATTGGCAAAAAAATGTAAGCCGTAAACTAATTTTATCAAGAGCATGATGACAAAACATCGGTTAATTAGAGAGTTGATGGCACATATCTTAACGTGAATATAAGGTAGTTATGTAACTAATACCTATGACGATATACAATATATCTTTAAAAATGATTACATCACGGATTCAATGTCTATCTATAAACTAACATGCAACAATGTTCACTCTACAAAAATATATTTATTAGATTCTTTCAAAAAATTTCCCTTTTTGGCAATATTATTTAGCTGATAGAATTGAATTTCACACATTAATTTTTTACAAAATTAAAAATAATATGCGTTTTGGCATCAATTTCATAACATAGTTATTGACAGTATTGTTTCGATCCTTATTTAGGACTGAAGACTGCAGTCATGTCCAATTCAGTGCTGCATATCAGTGCTAAAAGAGATAAAGTTTGGCGTATGTTAACGCCAGTCACTTTTATTTCTTCTTTTTTAAATCAGTTCTAGTACTTCTTGTCTGAAGGACCTACAATCTTAAAGACCACTCCCAAGGACTAATTCAAAGACTCGAGATGACTGGACCAACAAAATATGGGCTGTACAACATTATTTATTGATAAAGAGGAGATATGTTTAATTAAAAAACTAAAAAAAAAAATTTACTATATAGATTTGCCCTTTTAAAATTGAGATTTGTTCTTACATAACTACAGTTTTCATTACTTCTTGATTACGACACTCGTTTTCCTTTTTTACAAAAAAAGGTCCTTTCCCCAACTCGATTACAAGATTGACAACTTTTTTTAAATCAAGATAACATCAAACTCATCCTTTTTTCAGTCAAACATTCACAATCACTAAAATATTGAATGAGGAACAGTACTTCAGGCTTACGTCTCTCAAGGACCTTTTAATAATACCCTCTTTCAAGTATTGGCTGATTTGCATGTCTGGCTTAAGAAATTACTAACTTGTATATTAAGACTATAATCAACTCATACAAAATTGTTTTTTTATTTTTACAGATTCAGAATAACTACAATGCTATTGTTACAGTACACTAATTTTATAAGTAAAACTTGTTATGAAATTGAAGTGCATCAATTTACCCGTATGGCAACTAGCCCCGTACTCGCCAATAGTTAACTTAACTTGATAAGTATGACTAACAAACAGATTGTGATAAAAATTATCTTATTCAGTTTAAAAATGTATTCAGAAATAGGTTAAAAACCTTAGTTTGAAATTCATAGTTTGCTTTACTGTTGTTGTAGTTGGTAACCTGTACAATGTTTTATATTTTATCAATTCTTATTACTATTCTTTCACTCTTGAGGAGAAAACATCTTAGTATCGACTAACTTCGTGTGAGCGTACTAACAACGGAGAATAAAAATCAGGATTTGTTGGTCTGTTATCTTTTTTTATAATACAAAGCATTTTATAATATTATTAGAGCAAAATGTACCAACTCGTGTACGCTTAATAACTACGGGAAATCTAGGTACTACTCCAAGTTAGCTGTAAATTAAATATATGGATCTTACAAGGCTATGATTTCAAAATAATTGCTCTAAATAAATTATTATGAACTATAACGAATACCTTTATATTTTGTGATTTTTTAGCTATCAATAAATCATTGTTGATAATTATAAAGTATTACTACAGAATGAGCAATATTTTGGCACTAATAATAATTGATTTCACAGTTATCTATGCATCTAGACATCCAAAAAATGCTCAATTCATAAGAAATAAAATGAAGATGTTCAAAAAAATATATTATCAGCCTACTAAAAAGAAAGAGTGTATATTTTTTAAAAACCTGTAAAAGTTAGAATATGTATGTACATACTAGTGTTGCCACTGATCTCTTTTTACGGATCGACCTAAATGATTTTTTTAGACCGATTATGACCGATAGTTTGGTCTGAATCTATGGGCCGTTTTTATACTTTATCCTCATTTATGAGTTGTACAAATAAGATTTAGACAACACATGTAACTTTATAAGGCATTATTGTAAGTCGATCTTCACAATTTTTAAACAATCATGTTGCCATCATCAGTTTTTATATAGAATAGGTCTAGTCCGAGTTTTTAATGAACCTGATACACATCGATTTTTTTATAACACAGATCCACACATAACTTTTCATGGAGAACGGTTCTGACTGAACTTCTTTAAAGTAGGATTCTACTTTTGATAAACTACTTCTATTTAGTCCAACAAATGTCGTTACCCCACTAAAATGAGAATTTAGAATATATTTTTTGTCAACTGTCAATTTTTCTATTATCCCCTATTATGATTTTTTTTAGACTATGTTGGAACGATATTTTGGTCCAGACCGCGATATCAGACCTGTAGAGCGGAATTTATCGTTTTGAACTCGTGGACCGGATTTCTCTCATATACTGATTTATGTGTCGTACAAATATTATTTATATAGACCATTAATCTTCATACGACGTTATTGTAAATGGATTTTCAAAATTTTCAAATATAATGACATTATACGTAATGCATCTATAAATTTCTTATACACCAAATTTGAAATGATCAAACCGATTTTTGCTTAGTGGGAGTGATCTAAATCGGATTTTTCTTTCAGACAGGTCCAGCCCCAACTCTTTGAAAGATCGAATTATTATCGTCCACTAAAAATAATAACAGTCTCAGACCGGTATATAATTTTAGACAGAAACCTAACACTAGTGATTACCTACATTAACTAATTTTTTCTACTAAAGGTAATTTACCTGAACCAAAAGATTGTATACATTATTTTTTTGGTATATTTTTAAAATAATGGGCGTTTATTCGTCGATTTACTCATCATTAAAACACTCATTTCATACCTTTATTAGAACCAAAATATTTTGACTCAAGTTAAACTAAATATGAAGCAAAAACAAAACAAAAAGAGAAGAGGTATAATTATAATTATCCTCCACTTTTTCCAGATTAAAAAAAGATATGAATAAAATTTCAAGAAGACTATCGAAATAACTTCCTTAACTAACCAAGTCTATGAATAAAATTACCAAGTTTATGTTCCAATTTACGTCATAAATAGATAAGATAATTCAAATTTTGACTAGTCTTTCCCGACATATTACAATAGTTCGAAAGTAAAATAAGGGTCGAATATACCCCTAAAAAGTTGAAATGCCTTTTCTTCTCCTATAATAGTAAGATATTTCCTCATATATATAAGATGGTAGTAATAACTGAATTTCAAATTTCCAAACTCGCTGTCACCATTTGGAGATGGAAAAATACAGTTTGGCGTGCGGACAAACTTATAGAATGTACCTAAAGATAATAACCTAATAAAATAATTTAAGAGGTTTGGAGAATTATAATTAAGATATAAATTAACATATAAATTTGGCAATTAAAAATTGAAGTTTTACTGAAATATTTGTCCTTTTCTGAATAATTTTTCATTTTGTCTCTCTTTTTTTCCCTTTTTTTTATCAAACGTCAATTTTCAGTTTTTTATTAAAAATACTACAAGACGATGCTTTTTGCGCAATTAAATGCCAACGCAACATCTTAACCAAAGTATTTTTAATTTCTGAAATATTTTATCTTATAATTTTTGCAATATTTGAAGTAAATAAAAAATGTACATCTCATCTAGACAATTTTTTATATACCTATATGTTGGTATGTTATTTGAAGTATATAACACATTATTTTTTTTATATTCATAATAATACTTCTAAGGCTACAATTTTATATTAAAAATTAAAATTTTAAAATTTTTATAAAAAAAAACTTTGTAGATGACCTTACTTAACCGGATAAATATAGTGTGAACAATCGAAGAGAATTAGAATAATCAGGCTCTTTTTTGACAACAACGATATATTCATATTATAATTGTTAGTATACCGAAGTATTTTCTGAATATCTTTTTAATTTTCTCAATCTCTTTGACCATTTTCAATATGATTTCCCTCTCCCTCCTTTACCCGAGCAACGTCAGGTAATTCTTTGTTAATGTGTATAAAAAAGATAAATTGTGTGTATGTGTTCTTTATGCGTACGCACACTGTTGGACCTAGGAAGCTGAAATTTTGCATGGATATTCCTCTTTTGAACCTGGTATACCTAAGAAGTGGTATCCATTTTTAGGGTGATCACATTAGGGGGCTTATTCTACACCCCAAATACAAAAACCATTTTTTGTAGCTCAAACAGACCCGATATGGGGCTTAGTTTTAAATCGAAAAGTGATTGGCGTTTCAAAATACAACTATACGATACACTATGCTTATAAAAATAGATGTTCAACTAAAATATCTGTATTTTTCTAACAAAAATATCCATGTTTTTTTATTTTTCTTCTCATTTTTCCATCAAACGTCAATTTTCTATTTTTTAAAAGAAAATGCCACAAAACGATACATTTTGAACATAAAATTTAAGTCCCAAAATCTAATTTTTTAATATAGTATTTTCAATTTCCGGAACATTTAATGACATAATTATTGCAATATTTGCAAAAATGAACTAGTTACTGAGGGTTATTTTTCCGACAACATTATTCCTCATAACTTTTTTGTTTTTCTAAGTGCAAAAAAAATATAGGTAGGTTTGTGCTCCACTCTACAATTCTAATAAATTCTATTTACAACTCTTTTTTTTTACAAAATTAGTACCATAATTTTTTTTTTCCTTCCCAAATTTCAAAAAATCGATTTATTAAATTTCATAGAGGTTAAGGTAACACAAAATGTACAAAATGCCTAATCAACCATACCTTTAGAACAAATTAATACATATAACTCAATTTGATTTTAGGCTTTGTGTTCTTCAGAGTGCTCATTCTACTTCAAAATGTTTTTATGTAGACAAATCTTTATTAAAAAATTGGAAAATTATATTTTGGCGTAAAATTATTCTATTTAATCTAAAATACGGCTATATTTTAATGAAGAAAACGCAACGTCTTTATATGCATATAGAATAGATATGTTATTTTTTTATTTTAAAGCCAAAAAAGGACCCCCTGTATATATAATAATTTGCAAATTAGAATATTGCAATTTTATTTGATCTCATTGTGAATTCAGTAATCAAATTTATTAATAGATAAAATCCATATTCCATTCTGTTATGAAATGCATTTTCCTATGGGTATACCTATATGAGATGGCTGATTTAAAAGTCAAAAAATTCAAATGTTAATATCTTTTTAAAAAACATAAATATTCATACATGATTCATTAAAATATATGTACATATATTTCAAAGAGAAAAATAAGATATAAAGTAGTATGCATATAAGTATATACAGACATACATAGACAGAAAAAGAGAAGGAGAGAATTGAATCATTAAAATCCTATAAAAACTTCAACGTGACTTGTAAATTTTGTTCATATAAATAATTAAGTTATTATTTATTTTTTGTCAAATTCTGGTGTGAGTGTGTTTTTAAGACTGCATAAAGCATACAAAGGTACATACATGTTAGTGTTGGTGTTCGGCTTGAAAGTTCTAGTCCGTCACGAGAGGTAATTTGGTCCTTTAAAAAAACTCAGTTCGGACCGGCTTCAATGATAAATTTGGTCTTCATCAAGTCGTTTCCATTTAACACAAAAAGGAACAAAAGAAAGGACCAAAATCTGTTAGTAGGCCAATTCTTCCTCATTATAGAATCATTTTTCAATAATTGTTCCTCAGTGTTCACAGCTTAACAAGAACTTCTTCTTATTGAACCAATTAACGTTCAAAATACTGAATAGGGATAAGAGAAGCAGAAACACCGACAGCTAACAACGAAATAAACTGTATATGTTTTTTTCTTTTTCATATTTTTGTGTTTGACAGATAATAGCTTTCAATATGTACAAAGGGAACATTCGATCTGAATGGACTAATGCAGTCCTGAAAATAAATTCAGTTTTGAAAATGGAAAAGTCGATCTCGATCGGATTTAAAAAAAATCGTTTTGGTCAGTATTTTCAGAGTCTTGTTTATATGTGAATTGTTTGCAGCATCCATTAGCATTGGCTTATTCTAGTTCAACCAATCAATCTTCAGGACACTAATTAAGAGGAAAAAAGCAGAAATATCGACAGCTGACAATAACATACACTGTATAATTTTATATTCTACGATAATCTGTGAGATCCGCCTCAAAGGCAATTTGGTTTCTCAATCGGTCCTACAAAAAAAAAAAAAACGACGATTTACTCAATTTTTATATGAAATCATGTGTGTTTTAGGGCTATGCAGACTAGGTATACAAAACTTACTGTAGCATGACGAAAATTACGAAAAAATGGATTTTGAAGAATTATTTTTCATGTGTATTCCATAAATTGTGAACAACGGCCTGGAATAATGTAATATGATTTTTTGAGTTGCATGAATCATATTTGTACAACTCAGGAATCGGGATTTAGCAAAAAAATAGATTTATAGACTAAGACCGATAAAAATTGGTCGTTTTACGATTTGAAAACAAAATAATTTTGGTGAATGGTATGAAATCGCAGTCTGTACCGAAATATCCGTCCAAATCGGCCTAGAAAACATCTCTGAGGACCGAACCAGAAATATTTGGACCAAGACCAAAACACCAATTCATATGTATGTAACTTTATATAGTAATCGTGAATCATGAATATTTAATTTAAATATTTGTCTTCTTCACTATTTTTTCTCTCCTTACATAATGAATTTTTGGGTGATTCGTTTATTCGTTTTTTTTTTCCTCATATCCAATAGTTAAATACAAACAATTATTTATCATTATCTGAAGTCCCCATCAATCAGCTCGTCATTTTTATTTTTTGTGAAAAGGCTTGATGTTAATGCCAAAGGAGATGTTTATTAATATTCAAATGCATTTTTGGGGATATAGTGTTTTTATACTATGACTAGGTTGGGTATTGTATTGTGACTATAAGTAATTCTTTGCCGTTTAAAATATATATAATTACTTAAACATGCTTAAATAATTTGTGTGTGAAGATAAAATGTTGGAAAAATAAACTTGCACATTGAAAATCAAGGAAGAAAAATACAAGTTTTTTTTAATAACAATACCCATGTACATTTAAGTATGTCTGTTTAAGGGAATATTGTTTTATTGTATTCTAGATTGGGGACATTTGCAAAAGCACTTTTTTTCCAAACATAAAAAAAAGTTGGGGACTTAAAATTTTTAGTCTTTGTTGGACTTAGAGCTGAATTGAGGATCGAAAATGGAGTAATTCCTATCTATATCCTTGCTGGATACCGTGTAAGATTTTGTGTTTTTTTTTAATCATCTTGCACCTAATTTAACGAAACGTCATTTCTAGAATTGATGATCAACATCGCAAAAATTAATTCATATCTCCTTGTTTTTTTCCATATCCTCCTCGCTCCTTAACACATGTGCTTGTGGCTGATCCAATGAAACGCCAGCACAGCAAAATTACTCTCCTAAAAATAATATTTTTCAAATTTTCCGTGTTACTATGCTCATTTTCAGTTGCTTTATTTTTTTAAATACCGAAAATGCTGATAAGTTACAACTTTACTAATAAGTGTAATTCCCTGTTGCACAATTGATGATCTATCTATGTCGTAGTAATTCTTGTTCATGTCGTTACAAGATACAAAGTCGCATTGCTGTTTATTTTCTTTTTATCATATCTGTTTGCAGCTAATTTAATTAATCGTCTAGACAGCTAAGCTGCACTCCTCTCAAAAAATATTTATATTCTCTGTACTACAATGTAAATGGTTGGTGTGTTTATTTTTTTACATACCATATATACTACTACTTACAATCTTAGTTATTATTCAAATTTCCTGTTAGACTCAGATTAGAATTGATAATCGAAAATGTAGGCATTTATGTCAATTTTTTTGCTATATGCACAATGGAATTTGTGTTTTTCTCCTTTATTAGATAAACCAATGTTCTGTTATGCCAGCTAAGATTATCTTCTCTACAACAATATTTTAATTGTCATTGTTAACATATAAATTTTTATTTCTTTTTTATATACCAAAAATGCTTACAATTTACATCCCCAGTATTATATATTTACAATTGTTTCCTTGTCCCATGGACATCTTTTGACTCTTGTGTGAGGTAATATTTTTCTAGAGACATACTATTTATTGTTCTCGATATCTACAAATATATCTAGGGGTTTATAATATGTCTTGGAAGGCAGTTGCCACTTTTTTTAGTTGCAACCTAAACAAGATGTATCATTTTCCATAGCTGTTATGCACATTATTTCATTCTTGAACAAAGGAGCATCTAAGAATAAAGTAATAACTAGTGCGTGTACTCATTAAAGACCGAGAGTAACAATGAGGCTTTGCTTAGTAGTTTTTCATGTGTAAGTCTCCTTACTGATTATTGGGCCAACTTATTTGTCCATATAACCAATATGAACGGTAATCCATGATTTAAGATGCCTTTTAAATAAATAAAATGGTGACTTCTAGAGATTTACAAACATTGCTTCTAAACTTTAATACGTGATGAGGACACTACTTCAAAAACATCTATTATCACTCAATAGTGAAATCCGTAGGCAGTTCAAAACTCGTGGGGAATTATTCTTAACGTAATAGTTATAAAAAAACCTGTTTTTGAAAGCCAAGAAACGAACACCATGACAATATATTAGAAGGGATAATGTTTAATAGGGACTTACTGATTATTGGATCAACTTATTTGGTATTTATTAACATTTATAAGCATGATACATTAAGTATGTCAATATAACCAATGTGAAGGTTAATTCTTGTTTGCTAAGTTTTGTTGAGCATATTTGTAATTACCAATTATTGATTTATAAATATTAGTGTATTAGGTATAATACTTTTTGAGACCTCAGCATAGGACCCAACATAGCTCCAAATGGCGGTACTGAGAATTTTCATCTCAGATCCTGCTTCTAACATAACAATAGAATTGAGGATCAACATCGGAATCATTCCTGCCTATATGTCTCTGCTTGACAAGGAGTGGGAATTGAGTTTATATCCTTATTCTCACGACTGCTTGATCTGATAAAATATCATGACAGCGAAGCTGTTCTTTTCCCAAGCATTTTTGAAATTTTTTAGGAATAACATGGTTTATTTTTGGTTAAACATACTCGCAGAATATATTTTATAGAACTCTAGTCATAAGTGTAGTCATCGTTGTAGTTAGAGTATAAATAATGATCGAAATCGGAAAAACTTATACCAATGTCCTCGCTAGACAGGATTTGTGTTTTTTTCCAGCTAATCTAATAAACAACTTGACAGCTAAGCTGTTCTTCTCAAAAATATTGTTCAAATTGTCAAGACTACTATGTATATTTTCTGTTTCTTTTATGTTAACATACTTGCTAGATATATTATATGTATACATGGAAGTCAATCATTAATAGGCTTTTAAAGTCCAACTAAGATGATGTTCTCCATTTATAAAAAAATATTATGTATAATATTTTATAGAACCTCTCTCTCTCTCTCTTTTTCCTTCCCTGAACAACACATAAAGTTGTGTTATTTTTTAAAGGGAAATATGTTTTTTTTTCCATAGCCAATTACGTTAGTTAATTGATGACAGAGGTAAATGAAGTACGCTAAGGACTAGATCATAAATATTTCAACTTACATAGTTATTTTTGAAACAAAATTAAGTAGAAAAAAATACATTTTATACAAGATGGAATAAGAAGATGGAAACATCGACATCCCTAAGGTGATTGATGAATAAATCCAGGAAGTGTGTTGTAGTTAGAAAAAGATTCATCTCTTTTGACACACGTCTCAGATATTGATTCATTTAAATGCAAATATTCAATTACTTCCATTTTTTGTTTTTATATTTTTTTTCTTCAATCATTGATGTAGAACATGTCATAAAAATTAACAATATTATTAAGTAAAACTTGTCTGGATGGATGGTTGTGGTAAAGTCATATTTCATCTAAGAAATAAAAATTTAGAATCAAGCGTATTATACAAGAAACAAAGATGGAATATATACGAGGGTGTTCTAAAAAGTTACAAACCTCAACTTGAAGATGGTAGCACTTGCAAAATTTTGAAGAACAAAGAATCATTTTGGAATATGCGATTAATATCTTAGAACTACGAGACTCCTTGACAAAGTGAAATAACAAAGTAGCAAAGAGTGTGTGTAGCTAAAACTTAGTGCATTACTCTTTTTTTAAAATTCGTATCAATGATTCGTTGGATGCTAAAGAGTTGATAATAAACAGAGGTTATTTATAATAATGCAAGACAGAAATACCAAAAATATTATTTAAACAAAGTCCTTTAGCAAATGTGTTTATTGTTTTTAATAATTTTTTTAATGCTTTATATTATGCTTTATTTTCCTTAAACTAATTATACTTTATTTATATTATTCTTAAATTAAAACTTATTAATATTATTAAAACAAAGTTTGGTTCTCTGTGGATGCCTTATTTTTGAGTGTGTCTTTAATATCTAAATACTGCGTTTATCTAGGTATAAGATATCAAAAGGGCAAAGAGTTTATGTAGCTAAAGCTCAGTGCATCATATAAAAAAGAAAATAAAGGGGAGTACATATCTATATTCATAAAGAAAAGTTTGTTTGTCTGTTTTCGGCCCCTAATAACTACGAACAATGCAAGATACTAGTAACTATATGTTATCATAAGTAAATTATTGAAGAAAACCACAAATGAATAATAAACAAATTGTATATAATATGAAGCTACAAAGAAATTGCGACGTAGAGTGTAAAACCTTAAAATGTCAATAACAAAAAAAGTACATAAATTTCAAAAGCACTTATGAGCCAAGTAACAAGATGGTTTTTTTTCCAGTTTACATTTATGTATTCATTGACTTGTTGTCTCTCTGGTTATTTTAATAAATGATTGAAAAGGTGTGCCCCTCAAAAGAATTAATTTAAATATTTGTAGCTACGTAATGACACAATATCAAAATTGAAAAATTACTTAATATATAGAGCCAGTCAACTCAAAAGCAAGGCCGAATTTTTTTTTCCGCAATATTGAGAGTGGATTACATTTGTATTTTTGAGTGAATATTGGTCAATTTTTATGAACAAACTATTCTTATTAACCCTTCTAAAGCATCACAAAATTTACTTAAATAAGAAACGGATAGATTTTATTTTAAAGGGCCTATATAAGGAACAATATGAGTCTCTTATATCTAATAAAGTTTATAAACTATAATGAAATTCTTGGCTATTTTAACTCAAGCTGCAAATTTGAATACAACGATGAATTGAGTCAAATATATTCTCTTAACTTTTAAAAGGTGTTCAGCGGATTCTACGGATTAAAAATTTTAATTTCTGCAATCTATATATATACAAAAAATGAGCCAAACCTTGAACTACGACTGATAAACAATTTAAGATATTATGTTAGTACATATGTGATGCGTCATCATCAAATTAATATTGTACAAAAATCAAGAAAATGAAAAAATCCCGAATTATTTGTTACTTTATATATACATAAATAACGCCTATTGTTTTATTGACATATTTGAGTCAATTATGGGCTTTGTTGTATGAGTTAAGATACCTAAGAATTTTAGTCAACAGTTTATAACTTTTCCTATTTTCGTTGAAAATATCTCTTATTTTCTCTGACTCTTCCGTCTTTTTTCCTTTCTATATCCATCTGTCTGCCTCTCCTTTTCTACCTTCATTCTTTGTTTCTATTCACCCCTGCAATAGGGGCACCCTCTGCTAGTATATATATATAATAAATCTATTTAAATTAGTAATTATCTTATGGTGTTGATAACTTGTAAGGTTACCCCCCCCCCCAAATGATGTGAGCTAGCAATACCCTCGGTAAGGATCCATTTCGAATACTTTAAGTGGAATTTCTTTCAAGGGTTAATGAGAATAAATGGCCAATAGAAATTTAAGATAACTTGTCATAGATTACAAGTGTAATCCTAAGTCAATTTTGAGAAAAGTAATTCTAGTTTACTTGTATGTTGATGATGAATAGGCATCCTTATGCATAAAGATATCTATGAATGATATATTACATCAAGGAACTTAATTAATTATTTAATGCTTTGTGGCAAAATCATCGATATCTCTAAGTTTTGTTCCATCCATGTCGAAAATCATATACATATTCAATAGTCCTACGTAGGCACTATTAATAATTTCTTCGAAATATACATATTTATTTTATTATCAAGAGGAACATGATACGATTAGAACTAAGCCTTACGTTTGTAGATTTTTTTCCAAATACAACTTTATTCAACTAAGGGTCAGCTGTCGACTTATCAACTAATACATATTATTTTTGTATTGAAAATTGATTTGTAGAACATTAAATATGAATTCTGCCTAACTTATTTAAATATTTGTTGTTGTTTTTATTTCAGAAGAATTACAATATTGAACTAGAATGGGCATTTGGTTGAGCGCAAAAACTTCCCTAAAATCAAATTGAGTTATGTATAGGATTTGGAAGCAAAACGTGGACTGTTAATAAATGCTAATTAGGTATATAATTAAAATAGAGAGCTTTTCAGATTTTTCCTGCATATTCCAAATCTCCTGTCCTTTCTGCATAAGTAAACAATAATAAAAAAGCAGAGGATCTCAGACCTTCTGGATGCCAAAATTGAGGTGGCAGATATTATGGAAATTGTGAAGTGCTCCAGGAGCCTCATTTTCAAGGTGCCAAGATGAAAAAGGATGGAAAATACCTCTCAAGGAAAGAAGGAAGTAGGGGGCACAACTTGAAAAGAGATTCTGAGTTTCTGGGGGACCTGAAGAAGAAGACCAAGGGGGATAACTATATGTGGACCCAAAATGGTGTACCCTCAGTCACATCAGCCAAATGCCAGAAGTTCTGCGCCGACAACAGGGCTTATTTTCGGTCCAAGGACATGTGCCCATCATCTTCGCCAGATTTGAACCTGTTGGACTTTGCTGTGTGGGCACTTTGGGGAGGGAGACTAAACAGACATATCAACACAACATGGACTCCCTAAAGGCCACCATTGTGAAAGAGTGGAACAACTTGTCCGAAAAGTTCATCATCAACTCGTGCAAGGATTTCCGTCGCCGTGAGGAGACTGCGATTGCTGCTGAGGGCAGCCATATTGAGTGAACATGTTCACAGTGGTTGGGTCTCAAAGTTTTGTTATTTTTTTTTTACAAAATTATGCTGTTGAACGTTTTTTGTTACTTTGACCTTAATATCTCCAAATTTAGTGGATTCTTAATCTAATCATTTATAATGTTAATAACAAGTTTGATCAAAATCGGTTTGTAACTTTTGCCGTAATCCTAGTGACTAACAAATAAACAACTAGAGGCAAAATCATCAACTCTGTTCAACTTTGATTATATAGATAGTAACTACTGATTGATTGTGGCCTTTTTTCCTTTCCCTTGATGATTATAAGGTCAAGGGATACAATAAATATCTCTATTATATAAAGTAATAATTTTAGATGTTGTATAGCAACATATTAAATGATATATTAAATTCCTAGGCCTTGATTAGCGAATATTTATAAAGCTGTGGCCCTTTATTAAGTTTAGGCATAATATCAAATGTAATTACTTACGTCATTCAAAAAAATTAACCGATAGAGAAATAAATAAATAGAGGGGACAAGATGCACGGGTGATTGAGCAAAGACATCAACTGACAATAGAAGGGGTATAATATGACGTCACATTTTTTATTTCTTTAAAATAATAATCTGCAATTCCAACTAAAGAAATAATATTCCACTCTGATGGGGTAATTAAAAGTTAACCAATCGACTTTCTTCCTTTATCTACTGTCGAAATTATAGTACATCTTAATATCCAGACATAATATAATATACAAAAATACCTTACAATACTTGTTTGATTCATTTTTGGAATGGATCTCGTTAGTAAAAACAATTGGTACCAACAGAAATAACTAAAAAACATTATGTTGTGTCTCTTTCTCAAAGTATTACCGTATCTTTCTTTCTACCCTTCCATAGCTAGACGCTCATTGCTACATACTATATATTTTAATCTAGTACACTTTACAAAGTACAGCTTTTTCCCATTCTCGTGTGTGTTTTGGCGTTTTGACTCGGTCCAGCAACGATTTTTTTTTTTTTTGCCTAAAGTGATTTTTTCTATTCCTACTTTTCCCTCTAGAGCATGAGCCCATATTATATACATATCACCACTTTATGGACCGATTTTCTTCGCTTTCAAATATTATTTGATACCAATTTTTTTTTTTCTAGTTTAACCATAATTGGTGTTCCCATAATATTAAACAAAGATCTTAGATAGATTTTATATATCTAGATAACCTTGAAAATCTTAAAGGAACAAATTTTATAAATATATACATAACATTCACAATAATTCAAAATCAATTAATCCATATATTATAATATGACACGATTGCCAAAATATGTCTTTCATTTGACAATTACTGAGGCTTATGCTCATTCTTAATTCATTAAGTCTGGAATAAGTGCACATTTGTGTTTTACATGAGTTAGAAGGAAAGGGAGATAAGGGGAATCAAAGGAATATATGGACTTTTAACTCAATTATCCAATTAAAAATATGTTCGAATTCGGAGTTCCGTTTTCCAGGAGGGCAGACTGGATAAAATTTCTTCTAAGTTAGCTTTATTTTAACTTTTTATAACGTCATTATACCGTGGTTACAATCTGAAAACAAATATGAAGTCAAAAAAAGATTTTTATGTGAAATCTGTCGATAACAAATATCAACTTTGCATTGATCCAGATCAAATATTTCAATGTGAGTTGTCTAAACTGTTTTTTTAAATTTAAAATACCGAATTATTTTGGTCCAAAAAACTCATAGCAATCTCAGACAGGTCTAAGATTTCCTGATTAAAACCGAACAATATTCTCAATGCTTTTTTGTCTCTATGGGTCAACCCATCAGAGGAAAAGTAATAGTAATCAAAGTCCTCCGTTTAAAATGCAACACTTGTGGAAAATTACAAAAATTGTAATATTTCAAAAAATATAATCAAATTTGCAAAATTTGATTCATAAATTTAATCGAGGGATAAATGATTTACATTCTCAATTAATATACCCACTTTTTGCCTGAAAGACCACTTCAAGTATACTGCAGAACTTTGCACAGCAGTTATTTACATAGCTCAGCTTTAAGTTGGCTCAAATAGTTATGCTGGCGGCTTTCAATTGGTCCTTTGTTGTGTATCAGACTCCCAAAAGCTTCCCCTTTAGGCGTTTGACAATACCAAAGTCCAAGGGGCAACATTTGGGGCTTTTGGGAGGCTAAGAGTCTTGCTTTTCAATCTTGTTGTGGAGGATTTGTCTCCAGGTCACACACTTTTCTCGATCCAAAGGCTTCAAACCTTGACTAGGAGTTCTTTTGTTGGCATTAAGACTTAATTATTTATTCATGGAGCATGGTTGTCTGGATGCTGTCAAATTCACAAGCAAATCCCATTGATGGTCACTTTGACTCTCTTGCCTTCAACGGTGCCTTTGAATGCCTTAAACAGTTATTTTGGCTCGTTGGCCTTGATCTGGACATTGTGGAAGCTTTTCGTGTCCCTCTTGCGGGGTAAGTTACACAGTAAAGCGGTTACATCCTAACACTGTAGAGATCTCTGATGTTTAGTTTCAACGCACGATAGTTCTATAATGTCAGCTATGTGTTTCTCCATGTTTTTAGATGTGACTCTCTTATCTCTCAGTTGACTTAACATATTTTTTGTTTTCAGTTTTTTTAGACAATGATATACAATAACTTATTTGAGTTAACATCGAAATATAAAAAATAGACTATAGGCGCGGCATAAAAAAATTGTGACATTTTAGACGGAGTGCCCCACATTTATTTTACAGAAACCAAGTTTGTGTCAGTTTTGGATCACAAAAACCCTGACAGGGATATTGCTTATAGTCCAAAGTATATCTATCCGTTGAAACTACTTATGAATAAACATAAGAGGATCTGGATTCAAGTAATAAATATTTTGGAGTTAATCACTCCAGAAATTCGGATTTAAAACATCACAGAGTTTAACAGTAGTGAAGTAAAGTACATGGTTATATATTAGACTAATAAATTTATATGGATTTTTTGAGGATTGGCTCATTAATGTCTTATGTTAATAAATAAATCTTAAAAAATAATAAAATTACAGCTTAGGTATGTTAATCGCATAGGGAGCGCATAAAAAATATTATCATCGAGTGTAAATTTTTTTTGATCAATTTGAAAAGGATAAACTATGTGAATATTTCAACTTTGTACAAAAAAGTTAAATAAATACTTTATAAAAAATGTTTTTTAATCTTTAAAATTTGTATCTTATTTGATGTAAATGGTATATTTCTCAATTGAAAGTTAGTTTGGTTAATAAATCACACATTACTTTTATTTTGAAGTATAACGGACTTAAACCATTGTAATTTTCAACTAATAAAGTTATTTGCTACTTCATACATATACCTACTTAGAAGTTTTTCATATTATTTTTAATATCAACAGAGTTGTATTATTTTAATTGTATATTTTAAAAACCATGATTGATTAGTAAAAAAATAATAACAAAACTACGGTCTGTAATACAATTATTATTTTATAAAATGAAAGCAAAATTAATAATATTTATTATTAAGCTACAACAGCACCATTTTTATCCAAAATTAATATAGAGAAGAAAAGTGTTGACAATTTCTCTCCCAAAAAACAATTTCTCCGTTAATGTTTTTAAAAATCTGTATTATTATTATTGTACTATTTAAAAAATAGAAATAAAATAAATATTGTGACTATAATTACAGACATCTTATGGGGTGTGAACCCAGTTTACTTATATTAATTGTTAATCAATGTGACAGACAATGAAAGAAACTGTATTTTGTAAAATAGTACAACTCCCAGACTGACATAATTATTTAATATAAAATATACATCGATGTTACTCACATAAAGGGCGATCTGAAAAAAACTTCTGAGCACACTCATTTTTTTAAAATTTTATTTAAAAAGCAAGCTAAAGAAACGGTCACAACACCTTGTAGATAACAGATTTTGTGTAGTTTGTTCATGTTCTATGGAATATTTCGTTTGATAATCAAATATCCATAAATTAAATTTTTTGGGTGGCTTGTCAAAATTTTGTTGAACATTTTGAACAAAAAATCAAGAAATTGAAAGATCCTATTATATATGTTTACTATATTTATATACACATACAGGGTGGTCCATTGAACTCTGAATACTTACTAATTTAATAATTAATGAAGGTTAAGGGATGCAAGACCGTGTAAGAGATCACACCAGACTGTCCAAAGAGCTATAAAAAGAAGGGGGGAAGAGTATTTTGAGAGTGGAGGGGGCATTTTTGAAACCAGCTCCACTGCCTCCAGAAAGGTAACATGCTGCTCAGGGTGGCTGGCTAAATCACTAAAAGAATATAGATTTTGTTGAAATTCTATTGTTAATTAATAAATTATATTCTGTTTATGTTTAAAATTCAAATTGTTCAGATTTCAATAAACCACTCAGTACAGCCCAATATTCTTTTAATTTAAGGGACGATTTAAGATGTACATAAATATTACTTTTAGTTTAGAAACTTTATTTGATTTAAGCAACATATATTGTCCCCAATATGGCTCTTTGATATAATAACTATCAATTTCTCATTCTTTTGTTGTGTAGGTCAATTTTTGCTACTTAAAGTGTTGTTAAGAGTACACCCAAAGAGTTAATAATAATAATTTGCTAATAGAAATCGACGATAATTCGTATAAGAATACACGTGTTATATATATGAATACACTATACTCATTTTAGAAAAAAATTAATCATTCTAGCTTGTTTTTGAGTTGATGAGCCACATACTCAACAGCAATCAACTTATTTTATTATTAATTTTATAGATAGATATAGTATTAAAAAAAAAATTAATAATTTGTTATAGGAAATCACTATGACGAATTCATATGTAGTTATTTTTTTTTGTTCCTTGTTCGTTCTTTCAATGGAATGACGAAGCATTCCTCACCTTTCTTTACCTAATCAATTAGCTCTTTGTTTTAAATGTACATACATTGTTGAGTTCATCTTTCATATAATTAATGAATGATTTTTTGTATGTCGATGTGTGTCTAAAATGGAGAGATAAAGAAATATTTATCTTTGTAAAATATTGAAGAAATAATCGAATAAGCAGAAACAAAATGTAATTATAGCAAAGATTCAATGCGTAATTCAAAAGAATCTTATAACAAATTAGTCAAGGAAAGTTAGAAATGGTGATTTGGAATGAAAAATGACTTTGCAGTGTATTTGGAATTTTTGGAAAAAGTGATTGTTTTTATTTTTATATTTATACAAGTATAACTAAGGAATAAATAATTCAAAAAATAAAATATATATTTTCCGGAGTCTGAGTTGCACTTTAAGAAAAGTTTATAAAGATATAGAGAAAAATCTTCAAATTGTCTCGAAGATTACATCTGTTGGCAACTTTACTTAAAAATTTTTAATGAATTATACATATGAACGCTGAAAAAGAGCAAAATTCATGAATACGACTCCAGCATCAATCAAAACCTTGATACAGACCTGGAAGGAGGAGAAGGCAATAATGAGGTATTTCCTTGGCATGTTGGTCATTGTCTGCTTGAACGAAGAAATAAGAAAGCCCTTGGTGGTATGAGATGTTCAATTTGCTTAAAATTCAACGTTGACTAAGAAAAAATCATCCATCTACTTAAAATCTCGACAGCGTTGGATGAAAGGGGGCGATACTTCCTGCAAAAAGTATTTTTTTTCACCAAGTAGACCCCTTCTTCTTTTCATGTTTTTTTCTTTTTTTATCATTTCAGCAGTTTTAGCAACTTTTCCTTCATTCTTTTTAACTTTGCAAATAGATTCTCATATTTTGAATGGACTTTTCTTATTCCCGTCTTTAACTATGACATAAAAAACCGGAGCAGCTTTAAAAAAACCATAAATATGAACATACATATTTTCATTGCATTAATTAAAACTAGAATGGACACTCAGTAGATCGCAGAACTTTTGCTTAAAATAAAATTATGTTATGTATTTCAATTCATTCCAAATTTAAGGTCGAGTATGCATTGTGTTACCTTTGATCTTCACCCACAAAATTTTATGACCTCTTACTTCGATTATATAATTTTCCTAATAAGTTTGATCAAAATTGATCAGTAACTTTTTTTTGTAATCCTAATGCGATAAAAACATAAACTTTGTTCAACTCTGTTGGCGGAGGTAACAACAGAATGTTTAATTTGCAAAAATGTAACTTTATTTTTACAAATATTGATTTTGTGATAATTTAAAAATCTGTTTTATAACAAACTATACATTAGACGTGACGTCATTAAGTGTTTAAAGGTATATGATAAAATGAATATAATGATCAGCAATATCCATAGTTATTACAAATAATAGCACTTAAACGTCACAAAACGAGTGGCAATCGTTATCGGTACTGTATGGGGTTGTGCCGTGGTTCTGTTCTGCGCTTTTTTACCCTCTGTGCAGTAAGAATATGCACAATTAGATGCATATGATTTCCTTATATAGATGGAGAAAATGGGAAAAAGTTGTGTACAAAGTACAATTATTTGTAAGTATAGTTCCATACAAATCGTTTAGGCCAGTGGAAGTACATTAAAGATGTCAATTTGTATCCATCATGTCTGTTGGGAAAAGAGAGGTGAACATGACAAAAAAAAAAAAATTGAAGCATTTGAACAACATTTTGCCGATGATTCTAAAAAGACACAAAGAATACAGTATGTATAAAAAAGCTTGAAAACCAAATAAATTATATTAAAAGTAAAAACTTTTGGCTGTTATACTGTACCAAACCCCGTACTGAGAAATGTATACCGCAGTTCGTATGGAACCTTGGGTTTAGCCTACAGTCCCAGTCCTAATATCTATTTACAAATTTTGGAAGGGAATCATTTTCATATTTTTTATACAAACGCAGTTCTAGATTCTCATTTCAGTAAATTTTATCTGACTGGACACTACTAGAATAACCTCTTTCCTATATTTCTATATATATAAGAACTAAACTAGTTACTTTGTATAATATATATTAATAAAGCAAATTTATTGTGTTTGGATGTTTGAAAATGCAAAACTTTTAAGTGTATCATTGCATGGCAAATTGATCTAAGAAATAACAATTATATCAAACACATTTTAAGTTAAAGCTCAGCACGCCATATTAAAAAAGCAAAAACAAAAGAAAAACATTTAATTTAGAAAATCCTTAGCATCTTTAGTTTTAGACTTTTGTTAATTTTTTTCATGTTTCAGTAGAAAAAATCTTAGTATTGAGGAAATACTAGTGTGCTCATAAAAACTTAAAGTAAAACTGAAGATTATTTGAGGAGTTTTCCTCTACAGCAAAGTTTTTATGTTTGTCGACGCATAATAACTCAAAGCAATGCCGAGTACTACTTTGAGTATTTAATAAGTAGATATTTAAACCTATTTTAATTAACAATGAAGTGTTTTTGTGCATTATATTCAACATAACTTACTTGCATTCTTATCTATTCATTATTTTGTAATAACATACTCATTTGTATGTATCCCCTCAAAAAGTATACATATATCCCCTGTGATCTCATTTCAACTTCCTAGTGTAACTCATAATAAGAATAAATAATTTGTAATACTTTACCAATTTGGAGTAATTTATACTTTGTAACAATATCTACGTGATGATCGCTACCTTGTTTCATAAATAATGGAAAAAAAACATTTTTAAAGACGTAATTTGTAATATTTACAAACTCTATGTGTGGTGCATCACCATAAAAATAGTTTTGAACAAAAATAAAAAAAAGTGAAAATGATTTTTTTTTATAACAGGCGGTCAATTGAAGTCCAAAACTTAATAATTCAATCATTAATGAAGGTTGAGTTTTGTCATATTTGGACACATCAAAGCATAAACAATTAGTTACAAAAGTAAGACACTTGAGCTATCTAGCATATTTGCAAGTCGAGAAAATGACAATTGAACATGATCAACGAATTTCCATTCCCGCACTCAGAGCAGATGGTTGTGTCTGCAGGACCATTGTCTACACGGTCAGCAAGTCTGAAACGTTGGAGAGGAAGAAGGGCTCTATCGAAAAGTTCAAACTGGATCTGCAAGTGGTAAAGAAAACAGCCGAGACCAATCCCCGTAGGTCCATGAGGGCCAATGCAAGAGATCTTGGGGGTTCATACTAGACTGTCCAACGAGCTATAAAAAGTGGGTGGAAAAAGCTATGTAGGGGTAGAGAGGCCATTTTTTACACCAACAATAAAATAACCCCATCTTCTCCGTTGCAAAACTCTTTAGAGTTCTTTTGAACTCTTTTTTTGCACTCCCCCCCCCTAGAGGCGTGATACCAACCCCCTCGACTACACTGTTTGTCCTACATCTATTTAAAGTATTAATTTTTTTGAAATTTTATTTGTTCATTAATAAATTATATCTTGTTGAAGCTTAAGATTCAAATTGTTCAGATTTTAATGGAACACTCGGTAATATAATACACGATATTATCAATTGTAAAAAGTGCTCACAAAAAGAAATATTTATTAAAAAATTATATATACTATATTATATTTATTTGCTGTTGGTAAATATTTTGTGGATGAATAACGAATGAAAAGTTATTAGTCCTTTTTTTTACTTAAGAGATAAAAGAGATATGTGGGAAAAATATAAACTATCGTGGTAATAAGGCATAAATATGACTAAAACCAGAATGCACCAGGTTGGCCTTCCGATTTATATGTTTTATTATTAATAATTTTATTAGCTTTTTAAAAAAAAAATGGGCTTGGAACTATTATTTTAATTATTATTATCGTAATATCCCAAACTGACGGTCATATATCTGTGTGAACCCCTGACATACAAAAAACTGGGCTGGATCTTGTTTTCATTAATTTTTTATTCTTTCTAAATATTTGTTTATTTATTTATTTATATCGTTCATTTTTAACTCATCCTTAAAGAAAAAAAAATGAATTATACTCTCATGTTTTTTATAATTTATTAATTTTGCATTTTTCGTTTATTGACTTTAAAGTCATGAATCGCTTTGCTTCTTACTCTTTAAGGAACCTCCCTCTATAAAGTTTCTTTTGCGAAAGGGATATTTATGTGAATATAAACATATATGAATTATGTTCTCAAATGTGGCTCGTAAACACAAAAGCATGCTAGAAGGATTGTAACCAAAAATGAAGTGTCGACTACACATTATATTGATGAATCCTTCGGAGGTGCCTCAAGTTCTAGATAAAGTAGTCAAAATCCCTATGAAATGTTGATCGATTGATTATTTCAAATATTTTATCCGGGCCCCTATTAGTATTTTAAATAAAATAAAAGTTCTAAACTACATGTAGAATTCTAGGGTATCTTAACTCATCCAAGAAACTTGAATAATAAGCTTATCGTTGACTCGAATATGTCAATGAAATATTTGAATGTATGAATATATTGCCAAACGATTCGGTTTAATTCATAAGTACTTCGATTAAGTAAACAAATATAGCGCACTTAGTTTTCAAATAAACCCATGACGCCATTTTCAATTGAGAATGATCAAGGTGGAAACATAACGTCAAAAATTATCAATATTTATTTTAAAAATACTTTAATTTCAATGCTTTGACTTGGTTTTATCAAATCATATATACGAATTAACATTCAAAAGAGCAAATATTGATAAAAGTCAACTTGTTTTAATATACAGGGATAACTCCTGAACTACGAGACAAATTTCCCCCACGAGATGTCCCTGTTAAGGTGCTACAGATGAGAACATACCAGAATCCCTCCTCCTTTTGACGTTCTCTATTTTTTGTTCACTTCACATAATTCACCATGTTAGTTTAATTAAAAAGAGTTAATTCATAGAGTTTTCGTAGTTAATTATTGGGTCATTTATGGTAACCTGAGCGATGCTTGTGAAATATTATCCTAGACCCTAAATTTTGGCCAAAAACGATAATTTGGTTGTCCTTATGTCACAAGGTTTTAAGCTTTTATTCTCTCAAATAGTTTGAAAAATTATTATTCATTATTTATTGGGTAAGACATGTCCCAAGCTTCACAAAATTTAACTTGAGTTAAGGGTTCAGAGTACAATTAACCCTTTGTTACCTTTTTTTGTATCATACATCCTTTTTAATGAAAATAATTAGAAAAAGGGTCAACATAAGTTGGTACTTAGCCCATTCTGGGTCAATTGTTCCCAACTATGGACAAGAGCTAATTCTCATTCAACCAATCAACTTTCAGAACTACTGATTAAGGAGAAAGAAGCATACAAATTGATAGTTGACAAACAAATACAGTGTTAATTTTGGTTTTAGTGACGTAATGCTGTGATAAAGTAAGTGCAAGAGTAGACAAACAGACAGCTGTTGATGGTTTAATGACTTCTGCTTTAAAGATATTGACATTTCTTCTTTCGTATTGGAACAAAGATTCAATACCTTTGTGAAATGAACAATCAAAAACTAAAAATTGAAGGAAGACTAATTATTATTTACATAAGATTAAATTGCAATCTTTTCTTGAAATTTTGTACAAAATTGCATTAGACAAGAAAAAAAGAGTAATTATAATCGGCTTGAATAAAAGTACTGCAGGAATGAAAAGCCATAAATCTTGGTTAAATCAATAAATAGTAATTAATGGAATGGATAAATTAGAGTATGTTCTTTGATGAGAAAATATTTGTTTTTATATTCATCAGGTTATGAATGATCTAGGAAAAAAAAGTTATAAATTATTGTTGGTGCTGAGACTCGGCCACAGATCGAATTTTTTTTTGTTCCGGTCTCAAGTGATTTTTTAGACCGATTTGGACAACTATTTTGGTCCACAAGCCGATCATAGAATATAAAACGAAATATAATCGTTTTCTAATCTTGAACCAACTTTTTTCGGTAATAATATATAGGTATATATTTTTTCGGTAATAATATATCCTCATATATTTTATCGGTCTTCATATAAATTGACCGATTTTCTACCCTATACTTATTGACGCAACATTTTTAATTTCATATGGCGTTATTAGAGGTCTATATTTAAAAGTTTGAAGATTACATAACGTCCTTCACAGTCCATCTGTACCATCGGTTTAGACCAAATTTTAAATGGGAATGATCCAGACCGATTTAAAGACCGAACTATTCCTTGAAATTGGTCTAGAGCAAACTTTTTTCAAGGCCAAATTAGTTTGGCCCAATAAAAATTATAACAATCTTAGATCGGTCTATGATTTTTAAAGGGAAATCCAACACTAATTATTTAATACTAAGCAATGGTCCTTTGTTAAAAGTTGTGCTATAAATTAATGACGTAAACCCTTTTAGGAGTTTGTGTATTTAATGAACGTATTATTAATAATTACGTAACCCTGCCCGAATAATTGAAATAAAAATTGGTATATGCTAATATATATATTCAGAAATTGATTAGAAAATTTTTATTATAGTCGTAGATCGATAAAATAAATGATTATTGGGTTAAAGTCCCCATATTTGTATAAGCAGAACAAAGGTAGTGGTCAAAGAAGATGAATAAATAAGGAATTCCATATAAATATACTTATTTTTTCAATTAAACAATTTGGTTTCTCACATATAAACATGCAATCAGTAATTTAAATATGTATAAGTCAACACAAAGGCAAGCTTAAATGAAGGAGTGGCTAAAAGCAGATGCTTACATCAAATTTATGGGGGAAAAAGAGAACCTGGATCAGATAAAAGTTCAGAGGCAACTTTACTTTCACTCAACACGGAGCTCTTTGTCATCGCACTACTAAGACCCAGGCCATCCTGAAATGAAACTTTCCGGGCTTTTGTGATCTCAACATCTGGCCACTCTCTTCTCCAGACGTGAACAACTTGGACTACTCTATCTTAGCATATCTGGAAGAAAGAGAGAGGACAACTCCTTGCAGGAGTGACCAGTCTCTAGAGGTTTCCATCAAGAAGGAGTGGACCAATCTGTAGTCTTACCACATAGTCAAGGCTTGCAAGGGATTTAAGATTTTCAGATGATTTTCTTAAATAAATTTCCTCACAAAAACTTTCGTTTAAATTTAATTTATGAAAAATTGAAAATAATAAAATGTGTTACCACTAGATAAAATCAACAAACATCCTAGATTTCTATAGGAAGGTACATGAGATTGCAAGTGCTGTGTGTATCACGAGTTGGAACCCTATTTCTATTAATTTTGAACAACAACTGCTGAGGTGAATTTTTTTTTGTAGTACAATCAAGTGACTTTAGCTTGCATCTTGGTTTTCAATAACAATGAATAATATGCAACTGTAATAGTTTTACCCTTTTCTTGATGATCGATGAGGATTATTTTTTATGAATCCAAATACAGTCCACATAACATTTCTTGGCAAATCCAAACAAATGAAAAACAGAAAGAAATAGGTAGATGTGGCGAGAAGTTTCTGTGTATCCTTCAAGGAGATGCTAATATCTAAACATAACCTCGATACGCGCTAGTAGTGCCATCTCTCGGACTTTGCACGGACTTTTCAAACGACCCTTGTAAATTAGTAAATTAACCAAACGGATCTGTTACCTTCAGGATAAACATGGTCATTATGTCATCTTTTTGTCCGACGCAATATGTCGTTTTTTATCATACCCAAGATGACGTCACAGAAATATTTTTGTATCGTTGCCTCTTATCCCATTTGCATTTTATCTTCCCTCCACAAAAGTTAGCTAGTCAATTGCGTTAAAAGGGTGAATTCATGGAGACTGTGAAATTAGTTATAGAGTAATATTCTACGCTCTTATACTCGTGACATTTAGTGTATTAATCAACCTTTCTTCCTTAAAGAAATATAAAAAAAGGTTAATACTCTTCCAATTCAATGACATCATTGGACTCCTTAAATTTTAAACTTTCGAAAGAAGTGTGTTACGTAGAAGTTGGTTAAAAGATTTTTAAGCAAAAACACAAAAGGCAAAACATTGTCTTACTCACCCACAAGAAGTTTTTTACCGTGAATCCATCTTACAATAGGAGGAAAATCAAATAGAATACTGCGTAAATTTAGGAAGTGGTATGAGTCACCCAAATCATGTTTTCAGCATTAGTTATGGTTTTTGGTATCATCTTATCTTGTGGTAAAGTCAAACGTCTCTACTTTTTTCCTGTAAATGGGCCAATAATTCACTCCAATCCCTACATCTAGAATTTTGCAGGACGTTGTCAAGCTTTGGATGGATATAAGTTGTATAAATAGAGAATTTGTTTGGCAACAAGATTGTGCTCCTTGTCATACCTTCAAAAAATCTTGTTCTCACCTGACATAACTCCTTTGGTCTATTATTTTTGGAGTGTCCCCGAGAGGAAGGCTTGCCGTGTCTGCCATTAAAGTGTCAATCGGGGGAAAGGCCGAAATTAACTTTGAAAAAATCCTAGGGAATATTTGAGTTTTCCCTTGGTATCAAAAATGTTTTGTTGCTCATGGCTCGTATTTTTAGTTTAAAGTTAATTTTGTATATACTCCAAACTTTTCTCTGAAATTCAATTAATATAAATATAAGTATTGACTTATTTTTTAAATTCTATAACTTGATTTTTTTTTCTTAAAGAAAAATAAGGCTAAATATGTTGTGTTAATATTTTTTTTAAATTTCAAAATACAAATTTCAGCAAAAGTTTGTCTAGCTCACATAAATTATTACGAATATAGATCTTATAGAATATTTTTGTCAAAAAAAACAACTTTTAAATAAAAAACTCATTACTTACCACAAATATTGTTTGATATGTTTATTTCATGGAACTACAAGGGCTCGGTAGAAATTAGTTTCTTTGCATAGGTTTGTGCATTAGTCATTTTGAAAAAAAAATATACGTTATGTATTTGGACTTCACACAAGATCTCTAAGTTAGATGGAGGAAATGTAATGCTTTAATTTACTTATACTTAATCACTCCAACTCCATCTGACCAATTAAAGGAACATTAAATAAGAGTAACGAAAAATTGATTTAAATACAAATGATGCACTTCGAACTTAAATAGTATAAAATATATATACGAAGAAGGATCAATGACTCAAGGGGGAGAAATGAAAACAAAAAGAAGACCATAGATTTTCATGAATCTCAAATTCCATTTTCCCCAATTATGGAATTATTATTTACAAATCGTCAGGAATTATTCACAGCTTAAAAAAATTTAGTTCTAATTCAACAAATCAACGTTTATAACTCTGATTAGGAGTAAAATACAATAAACATCTTCAGCCGACATGAAAAAAAGTTCACTACAAAAACTACCATTTACAAATATTGTTCACACGGTTTTCAAAATGTATTTGAAAACTTTTGCTCTATCTAAAACACTACTCTTTTTTTCCAATAACAATTGCGGTTCTTAATGACCCCTATGAAAGAATACCTAGACATTATCCCTTAGTAGGAAATAGACTATGAATTATTGTCAGCATATTAATTACAATAATAAAAAAACAAGAAAAGTTAGGGACTGAGGCTATGAAAATAAAATGTAAATTCTCAAGAGTGAAATTCTGCCCTAGTTGGTCAAACATTTTAAAGGTTAAATAAATAATCCATATAAATAAATCTGTGCATTTAAAATTGTTGTATAAGGGTACAAATATTCAAATAATAATTCAACAAAAATTACTCCATATTTTGGGTTCTACTTTTCTTAAGACCTACCACTAATTCTGCTTCCATTCATAAAATTTACTTATTTAGAAGTAAATAAAGGGCCTATAACCATTAAAAAATTAGGAATATTTTTTTGTTTCTTAGTGACCATAATATCCTTATAAAAATATTCCCCGAGCGATGAATATTATAAAATTATGTGGTATTAACTCAGTATAACATATATATGAAATGAGATCACCACCTGTTAAAGATCATACGTGGCTCTTTAACCATGCAAAAAGGCCTAAAGATTGCTATTAAAATTAACTATAGATTACATTTAGATGCTTATACGAATTGTCGTACAATTTTATTGATAAATATTTTATGTAAATCCTTTGATTAGATCATAAATTGCATTTAAAGTAGCCAATATTAATCGTCCCAATAAAAGAATGAGAAATTGATATATTTTTTTAATGTTCTTTTAATCGGTTAGATGGAGTTATACTGATTAAATATGATTAAACAATATTGTTTTAAATTTGCTCCATTTAATTTATGAATCGGCTTTGAAGTCCATTTAGATAAGGTGTATTTTCTTCTCTAGCAAAGACCAAGACGCCAACTTACGGACATTTAGCTCCACAGAATAATTTCTCTCAAGTACGTTCTCCATTGAACTATGTAGTTCTACATATATTTCATTTGAATAGGGCCAGATTGGGGTCAATATGCAGTGTGGCTAAAAAACAATTCCTCGTTTTAAGAATTTAATAAATAAGTCCGCATAACTAATAAGTATATATAAATATTAATTAAATTTAAGAATAAAGTTTGAAGAATACACATATTAAAATTAGAACTCCAAATTTGACCCCTCAACTACCATGCATTTTCTGAGACAAGGGCGAATACTTTGATACCCCACCTGATTCAATCAGAGTCAATTTTTGTCATTCCCGGATAATGTAGTCCTTGAGTCCATTGATAGTTAGATAGATGACGTGACAAGTCTTCCTTTAGAGAACAGCCTACAAATAAAATTCGATAAGATTTAGGTATTGTAATGAGGGATGCCTTATCTCCCTGGCCCAAAAGTTTTCAAATTGTTTAGAACATAATTTTTGGATTTTTTGACAAGAAGCAGCATTTTTTTATCAAATATATGTGTGACGATAACACAAAAACAAACTGGAACACTTTTTTTCAATATTACAGCAGTATGATAAACGTATCTGTTGATATAAGTACTATAATTTATATTTATTCAAAAAAGTGATAAAGTCCTTCAGAGACGTGATTTCTAAGGTTAACTGAAACTGATAAAAATCAGTCATATGGTAACACCGATCATAAAATATACTGAAACGTCGTGACGTGAAAATTATTTTTAAAGAATAGTTGAATCACGTTGCAAAAAATAAGGAAAAAAAGAAAGGAATTAGCTGGTTAAGAACAAAGCCCACCAACTGAAATTGATTATATTGGAAATCAAAATTTGATTTTAAGTTCAAATACAGCACGATCAAATTGACTGAACTTGTATATAATATGTTCAACAAAAAATTTAGATTAATATCAATCATATTAATAACTTGTCGGAAGTTTTTCAGTGGTTTAATATTGTATTTGACTCTTTAAATAATCATTTTCCGTTTTTCATTAAAGTAAAAAACTTATAATGCGTTTTTCTCCGTTTCTTAATAAAAATCCCAGTTTTCTCTCATGCACACATATGCTTTGGATGACTAGTTCCAAGCCAATGCTTGACAACGTCTTGGATCCCCTTGGAGTCAATTTCTGGCCCTTTATCAGGAAAGAAGGCAGGTTAGCATTACTTTACTTTATGATAAGGTGACACCTAAAACTATAGCTGAGGGTGAAGTTTGGTAGCTAATAATTCTCCATCAGGAGTTATTATCCATTCTTGGAAATCCCGGACATTTTTTCCTTGTCATTCAAACAATTTTGAAGATTTTTGTGTAAGATAAACTCACCTTGGCGTAAAGTCGATCAATAGTTTGTTGCCTTTGCTATTGTTGCTTCAATATCTTTAAAGCAACAGCCACATGTTATAACTCTTTTGAATTCTTGAAATCTAAGAATTCTAATAAGGTCATTTGATTTGAAAAGTATTCACTATTTTAGGGGTAAAAAACCAGCTTATAAGTTTGAAAATATAGCAATTTTTTTTTGGGTTAACTTAACTTATTCTACAAATTTGCTAAACACAAAAACCAGCAACTTTATTAAGTAGTTGTTTTATTACATAAAACCCCTGATCAAATTTCCAATATGAAGATATAAAAAATAATAATATATTTTTTCCCCAAATTACTTTTGAATATGTTTTTTAACCTTATGCATAAAAAAATTATTTATCTTTTCATTTCATCTTGGTTCCATTCTATTTCAAAATCATTAATTTAAAATGAAATTTCATCCCTTCATTTCTCCATGAGGCTATAAATTGACCTGATAGATATGCATAAAAAAATAATGTTAGTTTCTTTTATTTAAAAAAAAAAAAATGATGACGTTGCTCTAGTGAATGAAGAAAAGGATTGTCTTTGGCATTAAGATCTTCTTTTAAATGATTTTTTTATTTCTTTTGGCTATGTATATTTATTCGATGAGTATTAATTTGAGAGTTAAAAGAAACAATGAGTCTAAAATGAAGACTTGAAATTGTTTTTCTTCTTTTAAAAATCTTAATGTATAATCACGGATTAAAAAGGTGGATGAGATCTTACGTGAATATAATTTATTACTATTTGAATATGTTAGTACATACATGATTGTCCACATTTTAGAAAATGATTTTTGCATGCATTATACATTTAATAGTCAGGGATATGAAGAATTAATCCTTATATATTATTTTTTAACAATTTATTGGCTAGGGTTGTAAATCATATAACTTTTTGGTAGTTACAAAAATAAGAAGCCCAAAATTAATGCGGTAATCCTGACAATATGAAGAATGATTGGAGGTGAGCAGATTATTCGTCATGAATTTTAATTTAATTAACTATGAGAAGCTGTGAGGTAAGAGAAATACATACAAATACCACTCAGTATCAAATAAAAATATACGCAAGAATTTTTAATTTCATTTATACTCTGAGTCCAACAAGAACTAACACTTATTATTAAAAAAAAAAGTTGCTTCATTTTGGATATATTAAAAAAAAAAGACCAAAAATCAAACTGATAACTCATCAATTTGAAAAATGATTTAGAGGAGAGTATCTTAGCCGTCATGAGTATATTACACACGAATGGTTAATCAAGTTTTAAATATGAATGGATGAAGTAGTTAAGGAAGTTCACTAGTCAGTAGTTAAATAATAATGGCAAAAGTTTGGAAAACAAAAATTCAAAATGGCCGATCTAAGAAATACACCCAATTTCCATCACATCTTATAAATCCCCAAACAAATCCAGAGAGTTACAATCCGTCATTATGAGCAAAAACACTATTTGTTCATTTTTATACTGAAATATTATAGTGAAAGAATAATTATAACAGCTTTAGTAAACAAAAACACTCATCAGATTGTCTACATAAACGATTTACAATTCCACATTTAGCACCTCCTTTACCAGAAAAAAAATCGAAATCTTAAATAAGATTTAATAAATATTCTATTTTTTTATATTTTTTTTTTGCACATACCGGATATGCTTACGATTTACAACCCCACTGATAAGTATACATTTTGTATACTTGTGCTATGACATTTTTTGATTCGTGTTATTGTGTTGAATGAGATTTTTGTAGATACATTTTATAAATTTATTCACCTCACATTTCACAAATATGTCGAGAGTAATAAGTAGAGATATACCGATAACAAAATTTTAGCTGATTCCGATACCATCTTTTTTGGACTGTAGTCATAATTAGTTTTAAATAAATGGAAATATAAATATAAAAAAACAATTTATCTCCGTGCTCAAGATTTAATTTATTTATGGTTGACCATATACAGTGATAAAAATCCAGTGAAGAATCAGCAATAGGCATTTTAAAAAAATCTTGAAAATGAACGTGGTAATCCCGACAATTTGAAGAATGGTTTACAGGAGAGAAAGAATAATACTTATGACATTTTATTTGATCAGCTACAATCAGCTGAGGCAAGGGAGGAAGGAAAAAAGGAAATAAACAAGTGCATTTGCTAGAATTACTCGGATATCGATCCCCAATTCTACTCTGAGTCCAGCTAGGACTTATAATTACAGCTCTGCAACAAATTATCAGAGTTACACTAGGTCTTATTTGTGTACACACGAACGTTTCATCAGGTTTGGAATATAATTGAACCTATTTAGGGAAAGGATGTTCCCTACTCAGGAATATAAATAATAATGATCGCTGTTAAAGAAAAGAACATTCATTCTTCAGATTGCCAGTTAATGAAAAAACGGGCTGTTTTAAAGAAAAATTTAAATTTTGGGTATAAAACGTTTCAAAGATTATACTTTTGTCATCGACATACTTTTTTACTCGAGACCTGATGCATTCATTTAGTTTTATAATTGTAGTGCCAAAGCCCATAAATTTTAGATCATCTAATTCCTTATTCATGTTATGATTGATGAAATTAACAGGCGGAATGATATTAAATGCTTTTATTGATCTCCTGCTGAATCTATGATATATAACCAAATATAAATCACATTTCAAAACAAATAAAAATGACATTGCTTTATTCTAAAATAGATAAATAAGTAAGCAATCACCAAAAATTGAAACTAGTACAATTAGATTTTAAAGGTTACGGATTAAATCTTTTCTAATATAAATATATAATAAAAATCCTTATTTTTTTTGTAAAATTAGAGCCTTTTATTAGATTAGAAGTTATTGAAGCTTTTAATAGTAAACTTTTAACTTCATTTGAAAATTGGCTTACTTATCGTAAATTATCTAGTACTTTCGAAGTAAATTTTACAAGAATATACGTGAAGAATGCCCTTTTAGCAGTAGAAAGGAAACTATTGTTCTCTCCTTGTGGCGCTGTCCTCTTTTAAAAATAATCATTTGGGCAAATTATGCAGCAGGAGCAAAAAATTTAAATTTTGAAATGTTTTCCTAATAAATTTTATGGTTTGTGAATAGGAGTTATTTTTTTTTAAGTTTTAATTTTTTGTGAAAAGCTATTTCCTTTTTTAACAAAAGTCCAAAAATTTAAAATTTGAAAGTTAATTTAGGTAATGTTTTGAAAAAAAACTGGGAATTTTGAGTTTTTTTTTTTTTAATTTGAACTTTCATTTTTGTTAAAAATTTAGGATTTTTTAAATTTTGTTTAATAAAATTAAATATTTAAGTATTGGAATTTATTTCCAATATTGTATTTTTTTTTAAATGGCTATAGATTTTTGAAAACTTTCCAAAAAATTGAATAATTGAAATTTGTCAAAAAATCAAATTTTTTGGTAATTACTTTGCAAAAAATTTGAATTTTTGGATTTTTTTTCTATAAAATTCCAAAAATCGAGCCCTTCTAAAAATTTAACCCTGCTGACACCCCTGTCAAAGGGATGACTGTTTGGCGTTTATAATGGGAATGACAGTCAAAAAATTAATATTTTACTTTTTAAAGCGGATAATATTATCAACGTCCAAAGGTCAATCAATGAGAAAGATAGTACAGGAGATTTTATAAAAGAATGGTAAATGGCCGAGAAAAATATTTTCTTTTTTTCTATAAAGGTATAAATATGAAATTTCATCTCTAACCATTCTAATTGAGTGATACATTTTAGACTAAGAATTCATTGTGCTTATAATATTTGAATAAGTGAAAGAAATATAATAAATCGGAGTAAAACTAAGTAACAACATTTATATTATTTGTTTCTTTCTGTTTCATTCAGTCTTTTATTATTGTATATATTTAGGGACTTAAATTCGAAATACTTTTGAAGTATAAAAAGATCTTCCAAAATTTACTGTTTCTTTTCCTTTGTGATCATATTTGCAGAAATGCCTTTCTAAAAATTCCAATCTTAATACTTTAACATGGTCCTTCAAAAACAATGCTTTACTTTTACTTGTTCCACTTATCCACTTCTTTTAGCTTCTTTTCTTCGTAAGTTGAGGTTTTCGTGGTTTCAACGTTTGAGTACAGATGTTACAGGTCTTCCCTTCCATGGGTGGCCAGAAATAAAGTCGACGGGAATTAACATCCAGACAATATGGTGGCTACATTCTCTTGTCCATGAATGCGATATTGTTAGCTCCGAAGGTCTGATTAATTTTTACAGTGTGAGCGGGGGCTCCATCTGAAAGACAATGTTAAAATGCAGAAAATTTCCTTGGATTTGGGGGAACAAGTTTGGCCTTGAAAACGTCTGTGTAAATGGCTGATGTGAGCCTTTAACCCTCTTGGAACCAGATCATGGACTTCCTTGGGGCAAAGGGGAACTTTTGTCCAGATCCCTCCTTCATTGTGGTCCATCCTCTTGTTAACATTATAAATGATCCTACAAGCCATTCCCTTCGGTCTGTCTACCACTGTTGGGGTGTTAGGAGCACGACGAAGAGTTGACTCCCTAAGACTTGAATCTTGAAGCAATAACATTTCTCGTTTGATTTAAAAAATGTAAAATTGAATAGCCATAGCAATGGACAACACACTTGGGCTAAATTATTCTCTGGAACTCAATCTGTGTAGATTCGCGCCCAGGTGATTCCTAGAGAAAGAAAAATATTTTATGTAAAAGGACGTCCATACAAGATTTCTATATTATTTGGAGTATTTGTAATACTATAATGTTTATCAGTGCAACTCCATCTGACCAATTATAGGAGTGTTAGAAAATAACATTATATGCTTAAGATATATGGAAACCTAAACATTTAAAGATCGATATAATTTCCTCACAGATAACTTTTAAAATTAATATAGTCCAAGTGTGTAAGTTTGAAGTTTCCACTCGGTATAATAAACTATTTTATATATTACTATGTAATTAGGATATTTTTTGGGGCTAAGCCCCCCCCCCTCTCATATGATGAAGGTTATCAACAATTACTTCTGTAAAGTATGTAAAGAGGTAGCAGTTCATTTCTTGTCTGAATGATGAGACAGGAGAAATTCAACAGACAAAATATAATACAGTAAAATCAAATTTTGAATCTGTACTTAAACTTAATTAATTATTGTTTATTGTGAATGGTCCTTATGACAATGAAATCTATATTATCGCAATAAAAGTTTTAAACGGTGTGTACAAATTTAGATTCACAAAAAAATAGTCCATCAGAAAATTAAAATGACTAGATAAAAATTATTTCATATATGGTTTATCCTGTTTGGCTTTTTTTATTTTTGTTTTTTGCCCTTCATAAATTTTAAAACGTTTTATAATAGCCAAAGATTTTTCACTTTATTTCACCCATTAAAAAATTATTTTTAATTATGTTTGTAAATATCCAATACTTTTTGAAAAACTTGATAAAACAAATTTATTGGAATGACGTAGCTCAAAGGGAAATGGGCTCTGAATATTTTTTGAACTCAATTTTCGTAGGTTCGCGCCCCGGTAGTTCTTAGTTATGCAAATATACTTTATGTATTTGGACTTCATAGATGATTCCTATGTCAGATGGACTAAATGATATGTTTACTTAAATTTAATCTGTGCAATTCCAAATTCCAAATTAAAAAAAACATAAAAAAATACTTTTTGTCGCCTGTATTAGATTAGTAGTTTTTGTAGTTTCAATATTCAATCTATTTAACATCAATAAGATTGTTGTTTAATATTGTTCGTATTACAAAATATATTGTTATCACAGAAAGAAGCACTCTTTTCTTTTCTTCTCAGTTGTGGATAAACTTACATTTATTCTAAGCTTCAATTGTGTTTAGAAATAAAAACGTACTACACAAATGTTGAGAAATTTAAAAGAACAGTCAAAGTTTAAGAGTCAATGAAGGTCAACTCCAAATATCATTCATATGTTAGAAGTTTTGGAATAAAAATATATGCTCAATATATTTGATGAGTAAGAAGATTAAAAAATGAAAATGACACCATTTATTTTTGAATACCCAAATAGAACTACTCCAATATACATATATATTATGTTATAATGAGAATAAGATTGGACTTAAAATTATTAAATTTGGTCGAGTTTGACATTTTGAGGATTGAATTTGAGTCAATTTCGGGTAAGGGAATTATACTCAAATATTAATTCGATTTTCCTAGAATTAAATGATATAAATAACAGAAATTAGGTTGCTTATTTGTAGGATATATACACATGTATATTTTATTAAATACCACTGGCTCACTTCTTGTCACAAACAAAGGAAATTATTTCAAAAAGTTGATGCATCAATTTTGAAAATGATTAAATTATGTACACTTTATTACTACATTTATAAAGAAAGGTGCATCTGCTACATTGCAATTAATCTGGATTCCCTTCTTAGAAACTATGTACCTAGAAGATGAGATAACCCTCCCTCTAGGAACTTAAATTATGGGTAATGATAAATCCCTAACTTAATTAGGTAAGAAAATGCTATGTTTCCTTCAGTGTTACACTATTTTAGTGGGTCATTTGAGCCATTGACACGCGGAAGTTCTAAATACTGATTCTTGAAATAGAACATAACGTATATTTCGAAAATTTCCATGGCCTTTGTCCTACGCAGTTACAAACTGTACAAGTGTGACGGTCTTAAAACTAGTTATAATTTCTAAAATTGTTATGATCTATAGGTTGTGGCACCATTTCTATCCTTTGTTATGAATACTTAAGATAAATAATCTTAGTAAATTTTCCGCCATTAGTGTCCTTTATATTGAATAGTTGTTCATAAATTTTTATTTCGTAAGAATAATTAGATATTTCGTTATTCAAAATTCATTTTGTCTCAACAAATCGTGTAAAAGTACGCATTAAAACGACTACAATAATCAAAAAGTCACAACTTTTGCAATTTTTTGGAGAGAGAAAAAATATTTTACAATCAAGAAAGAGATAAACTTGAATTAGGTTACAGACTGGTTTACTTTTACACCATTTACACCAGGCACAAATTATAAACTTAACAGAAGATCTTAAAAAATATATATTTGTTATTATTTTTCTAATGCGTAAAACATCCTTATATACTTGAAAACATTGCACAAGATAAAATTGCGTGATTTGTATACGTGCAACTCTCCAGCCTCCTGTTTATTTCATAAAACGAGCTTGTACTTCTTGATGTAACATTGAATCACTAACAAGGTAATACATTTTTTACACCTCTTATCTTCCTTTTTCTTTGAACTTATCTGTGGGAAAACATAAAATATATATTACAAATGGAGCCGAAGGCAGGCTTGATAAGGTATATATATAGAGATATATACTTAATTCCTAAGCATATACATTTGAAGGAAACTGTTGGGTAAATGTCAGGCTAAACAATTAGTTTTATCTTTTACTTGTTACAGGCCACATACATTGGATAAAAAATATATAATTACTAATAATTTGTGAAGGTGGTTTTATACTTATTAGTTTTATTTTGACAACAGTAGTGTTATAAGCATGAAAAGGATGTTATTTGATCAAGAAATAAAAGAAAACATCTTATGTGTCAACTCCAAGCATTGTACTTACAACTTTTGCAACAGTTATAGTCATTAAAACCTTTCCAATTTCACTCTTTAAGCAGTCAGGCAGGTTAAGGTAATATTAATTCCTTCTTTTCTTAGAAGTAAAATCATTAAATGTCGTCATCCATATGCTTTTTTCAGGAGCATGAGAGAGCTGTTCTTTTCCAACTTGGTGGACTGAAAAAAGGTGGTGCAGTCGGACCAAGTCGGTTTTTCGTTATTCCGGGTGTGGTTGAAATACAAGTTGTTGATTTCCGAAAGATTTCCTTCCTTATACCACTCCAAGAAATCCTAATGAAAGGCAGTGTCACCGTCGCCGTAGATATTGTACTTTACAACAAAATCAGCAACCTCATTGCTTCTGTCTGCAATGTATCCAACATACCTCTTCAATGCGTCTTATCGGCTCAACCACTCTTCGTACCACTAATGGTACAATGAGCCTTACAGATATCCTCTCGGATTGAGAGCATATAGCACATGATCTATTCCAACAATGACATAATCCATGAGGGGATCAAAGTGGAGAGAGTGGAAATGAAGGACTTTTGATTTCCTCATCAGCTTCAAGAGGAATATACACAGAGCAGAAGCAATGAGATAAGCAAAGTCTACAGTGATATCGGATGAGGGAGAGGAAAAGGCTTCGAGGGCATTAAAGGAGGCTCCTAACCCTAAAGCATATGTCTGCTAAAAGAACTCCACTTTTAAATTTCCTCTTCCAATCGATTTGATCTTGAGATTGCTCCCTGGGGATAAAGATAAATTGTCTGTTTTATGAATTATTTCAATATCGTAAACTTTTGAAAGAGTGATGATTTTCTAAAAGATACAGTCTGAATATTAATCAACATTTATTTGGTTATTTAATTTAAATATATATTATAATTGATAAATTAAATGTAATTATCCAACATAACTATTTGGATTAATTAATAGAAATCTAAATTAATATGGCTACAATCAAGTAACTTTACTAATTTATAAATATGTTTATGGCAACGTGTACAACTCCTAAGTATAATTATCCAATCTGAAGATACTAAGAATTGAATGTTCTTACCATTAGAAAATACTTACCTAATTATCAATGTTTATTTCTTTAATGTACATATTGAGGAAAAGGCATCCTAAAATTTACTAAAAAAATATAAAATTGTAATTATTTACAGAACCTTATATCCATTAGTGTTAAAACTCGGTTCATGCCATTTTTTCCCCCATTTTGGTCTTAAGTAGTGATCGATCGGTCTAAAAACCTAAAAAGACTACAGTCCTATCATTCTGGTCATAATGAAATTTTTCAGTCCTAAGATCGGTCCTTAGTGGTCTTTTTTTGGTATCTATAACAGCTGAAATGACGTAATAACTAATGACTTCCTTCAAGTTTTCAGCATAACCATTTGCAAATAGACAGGATGCCTAAATTTTAAAATAGGATATATTGGACTAGAATTTATAATGATCAATTATTATGCATCCTTGCTATCAATCATTATTTTCTTTGTTTTTAAATTATTCAACCCTACCATAAAATGAAGAAAATGAAAATAAAACTAGGACTGAATGATTTTTTATAGACCGATATTTTGGTCCAAACTGTAAGTTCAGACCGTACACCAAAATTTAGTAATTTTTAAATTGTGGAACAATTTCTGCGGCCCCATTATAAAGACTGTTTTAAGGAAGACGATTCAAAAAGTCAGTATGCATGAAAGACATTGCAAATCGTGTTCCTCCATGCCCAGTCTGCTTCCCAATGGCCTTCTGGAAAAATTTAGAAGCGGATGGGCGCTGCTATCTCAATCCTCTTCTCGTACTATGTGCTTATGGTGATGACCAGGAAAAAAAATTTCTTAGCAATCGACAGCTAATAATGTGTTTTTCTACATTGGTTATATGAAAATAGTAAAAGAAATATTCTTAACCTCTCCCATTTGCATACTAAACATGAGTAAATAATAACGGCTGGCCAGGTACGTATGTACATTTATTTTAATATACGTTTAATCATAGGCAAATAAAGTATATAAAAAGTGGATGCATTAGTTTTGATAATTATTGAATTCTGTTCACTTAAATACTAAATTAATCCAGGTGACGGTGAAAGGTACACAACATATCTACTACATCGCAAATAATCTTGTTTCTCTTCTTTGAATTTATTTCCTCAGCAGATGAGAAAAGACTCTCACTAGGAACTTAATTTGAGGGCATTGATAAATACCTTAATTAAATACCGTTAGGAAAAGCTAATTTTCCTTTAGTGTTTCACAACTTTAGTGGGAAATTCGATCGATTTATAGAGGGCAATTCTAAATATTGATTCTAATTATAAAATATAACGTTTTGAACATAAAAATATTCCATGGCCCTTGGCCTACGGAGTTAAGACTGTCAGTTATAAACTATACGAGTGTAATAGGCCTTAGAACTATGTATAAATTATGTAATTGTTATAATTTGTAGGGTATGGCGCCATTCCTATCCTTTGTAATGAATAATGAAATAAAAAAATATTTTCATCATAAGTATCCCTTATTTTGAATGTTTATTAATAAATTTGTATTCTGATATTCCTAAATATCGCTACAAAATAACTAAATACCTAAATACTCCAAACTCATATATATATATATATATGAGTTTCCTTGGTTATAATTGAAACTATGTCAAGTTTTTGATAAGATATTTTGGACGAGTTTGATTAATTTACAAAAAAAAAAAAATCATATTCACTTATGTTGAGTATTTTTGAGTTTGATTAATACTCCTATACAATTCTAGTCATAAAATTTAAGCTTTTTATTTCTTCTTGCATTATTCGAAAAGAAAGAAAAAAATCTTTGATATTACATATATACATTTTATCATAACAAATGATGGGCAAATACGCTTTAAATCGATTGCACCAATCAAAAATTATAATTTGTTCTATTTTAAGAAGAAGGAAAAAATATTTAACAATAAACAAAGAAATAGTCTTGAATTAGACTAAATACTTGTATATTAATATACTATGCACAAATGATACAGTTAACAGAAGATCCCTAACAATTATTTTTTATAAACTTAAAAACAGTGCATCAGATACAATTGTGTGAATTCTATATGTCCATGGCTTCATACTCATAATCATTTATTAATTCAGCCATTTACTTCTTGATGTAACATTGACTCATTAAATTGAAATACATTTATTACAGGAACATATACTAGCCAACTTTTTCTTTGAATTTATCAGTGGTGAAACGTACATAATATATTGTTTAAAGAGCCGAGCGTAAGTTTGATAAGACATATATTTACTTATTTATCAGTAAATAATATACTTGTTTCCTATGCATATATTTTTGAAGGAAACTGTTGCGTAAATGCCAGCCTATATCATTAGTCTTATCTTTTACTTGTTACAGGTTACATATAAAGCATAATAAATATAAAAAGCTAATACTAATTTGTGAACAAGTGTTGTAATTTTTATTAGTTGTATTACTAAAGCAATAGTGTTTAAGCATGAGTACGTTGACAATAGATGAAGAGAGAAACGAGGAGTCATCATGTGTCAATTCTTTTGCAAGCATTCTGCTAACATCCCTCGCTACAATCTTAGTCATTATAACCTTTCCAATTTCACTTTTTTTCGCAGTCAGACAGGTTAAGGTAATATTCATTCATTCCTTTCTTAGAAGTAAAAGCATTATATGTCGTCATTTGTACGTTTTTTTCAGGAGTATGAAAGAGCTGTTATTTTCCGTCTTGGACGACTAAAAAAAGGCGGTGCAGTAGGCCCGGGTCTGTTCTTTGTTCTTCCAGGTGTAGATGAAATACAAGTTGTTGATCTCCGAACAATTTCGTTTGATGTACCCCCGCAAGAAATCCTAACGAAGGACAGTGTCACAGTCGCCGTAGATGCTGTAATTTATTACAAAATTAACAACCCGCTTGCCTCTGTCTGCAATGTGTCAAACGCACCCTCTTCAACGCGTCTTCTCGCCTCCACCACTCTTCGTACCACTTTGGGTACAAAGAGCCTTGCGGACATCCTCTCGGATAGAGAGCATATAGCTCATGATCTACTCCAACAATTAGATGAAGCTACAGATCCATGGGGGATCAAAGTGGAGAGAGTGGAAATGAAGGACGTTCGACTTCCTCAACAGCTTCAAAGAGCAATGGCCACAGAGGCAGAGGCAATGAGAGAAGCAAAGGCTAAAGTGATAGCGGCTGAGGGAGAGCAAAAGGCTTCCAGGGCATTAAAGGAGGCGTCTGACATCCTTTCAGATTCCAAATCTGCACTTCAATTAAGATATTTACAAACCCTAACTCATATATCTGCCGAAAAGAACTCCACCATTATCTTTCCTCTTCCAATCGATTTGATCCAGGGATTACTCCCTGGAAATAAAAATACATCACCCGTTTGATCAAATGTTTTATTACTGTCAACTTTTGAAATAATCTTGTACGGTCTATCACAATGTTAATTTAGATTTATAAGGATATTAAATTTTTCATAAATTATGATAGATCAATTGAGTGTAATAATCCAAGATATATTATTTTAATAAATCAAGAGATAGCTAATTTATTCTTCTAACAATCCAATCTTTTTTAAAGATAAACATATTTTAAATGCAACGTGTACAACACTTTAGAAAATTTTCACTAGCTACATATACTAAAAAATGATTGTTCAAACCTTAAAAGATATTTTTTTAGAATTATTTACGTTCATGTCTACAATTGACAAAAAAAACCTTAAAACTAAATTTATAAGATCCCGTTGTAAAGTTGGTAGTTTGTTAAATATTTCCAATTATGAAACTATTACTAAACGATTGTTAGGTATTGTTTGCAATATAACAATGGCTAATTCTAATTCAACCAATCCACGTTTAGAACCCTTATTTTTATTACTTTCGCGCCTTGAGGTTACGTCGAACGGACAGCAGATCCTTTGGAGCTATGGAAACCCGAATTAAATATGGCAACCATTGTAACAATATACAACCCCAATACTTGTATACATATTTTTTCTTTGATTAAACCCACATATGTTATATAATAAGAATTAAAAAAAAACAAGATCTGTAAAATTGTTTAAAAAATAATAGTACAATTTAAAAAACGTCATTAAAATTGCAAGTATTTCAATGGTAAAAATAAAGAATATGATTATTTTTTTTGTTCAGCTGAGTCTTCCTAAACAAATAAGAGGCTTTATTGTCTCTCCATAAAGTCTGCATGATCTATATTCCCGCATATGCCCAGTAATGAAGCCAATTATACTTCTTGAATAACGACATGATTCAAACTGGGGGTTTCTTCGAGACCGATACAACCCACTTCTTTAAAGGACGTCATTGACAATTAATATATAGCATAGATGAAGACTCGTGGTTGGGGAACAGGGGTAAATTATCCAAAATGGGGTACTTTCGAAAATGTTTGGGGTAATAGGAGTAATAAGTCCTGGTATTAAATAAAATAAACAACATGCCACTGAAGGGAATTTTTGCTGTTTACAAGAATTTCTTTGAGTAAAGTTAAAATTAAATTTTTTTAACAAAAATTTACTTTTTTTGAATAACAGTGGATTTTGAACTTTTCCCCAATTTTTTTTCGTGAAAAGCTATGGATTTTTGAAATTTTGTTCAATTTTTAGAATTTAAAAAAAAAAAAAAACCAGAAAATCTAATCCTGCGGATAACCCACAAAAAAAATGCAGGAAAATAATTAGATCAATAGTTAGTTAGTTAACACCGTGATTCAGACATATATTTTTTTAAACTGGTCAGGAACGAACTTGTTTCAAGGACATAATCTATTTTGTCCACTAAGAATCATGTCAAAGGTTCAATTTTTTCGGTTTTTATATATGGATCGATTTTCTTTCCCTATCGGCAAAATTTATGATTTATAACAATCTGATAAATAAAAACAATTAACATTGTATGAGTAATTGCTGGACGATATTCACTATTTTAAAACACAGCTGACCTTATCAAAAAATCATTTATAGAATCAGTCTTGACCAAATTTTAAATTTGATAAATCCACAACAGTTTTAGTTTTGTGGGATCAATCTAGAGCTAATTTTTCTTTGAGACCAGTCCTAAACAACTTCTATTTTTTTTTATATGTCGTAATGAATAGTTTAGCTCCTTGCTAATCCTTATCAAAAGTCAAATTAAATTTTTTTTTTTTCCTTTTTTAATATGAGTTGACCTAAATGGTTGCAAGATTTGACTCATTTTTACAACTCAATATACATACTTTCTTTTTTTAAATAACGCGAACCCTCGATTTTTTTAGATCAATTATCAACATTCAAAATGAATTATGGATAGCATATATACAAATATAGCGACAAACAAACGTTGATTCAATATTATAGATTTACGCAAAATTGCTTTTGGTGAGGGTTGTGCCCCAAACCAAAATCAATATGAAAAAAAAGAAAATAAGTGGATAGACGGACTTCTTTGAAGGATCTAATTAGTTCGGTTCAGTAATAATCAAAGCTGTTTGAGACTGGTCTTTGATTTTCAACTCGTAAACGTATACATCTCTACATCATTACTTTACATGTCCTCTTCATATTTCTTTCCTTTTTCCCTTTCAACCTTGATTGATCAAACAATGATGATAAAAATTCCATGCAAGGAATACCTGAAAAGGTATCTTGTCATCACCATGTATAAGTATTATTAGCGGTAGTGTACAAATATCTGTACACACAAATATATGTGATAAGTGGGTAGTTAAAGACATAAAAGGTTTATTTATTTTGTGCTACATAAATATTTACAATATTGATTCATTTAATTGTAAGAGGCTCAAAAGGGAAAATTTGTGGGACACAAATCCTTTTTTTTCTATTCGTCTATCCGTATAGTATGAGAGGACAATTATACTCAAATAACAAAAAAGTACAGCTAAAAAGCATACATTATAATAGTAAAATATGTGGTGCGTCAACAAAAAAAAAACAATCCTTAACGAAAATCATGAAAATGAGAAAATCCCAATTAGTTTGTATTACCTTTTATACATACAAGATAAAACTTCGTGGACATATTTGAGGCAATTATAGACATATTATTAAAACTATTGGGATTAGTTAATATGGGGAAAACATAAATACTTCGTTGAACACTTTTATATGATTTAAAAGATTTATATTAGACCCAAAGTGGTCTCTTTCTTCCGTAAAATCTAGTTATTTTTAATATTTTTTAATTATGAAGAGCATTTTTGGCTACTTTAAGTTATGCAATTTACGACACACTCAAATGGTTTATCTGAATCATTAGTTGTTCGAAATTGACGATAATCAATTTGAAGAATCCATATTTAACACACACAATTTTTAGAAAAATAATAAAGAATAAGGAAAGAGGAAGGAAGCATACGTTCAAATTGAGTCTAAATATGTTTGTGGTAGTGTGTCAACATAAAATATATCTATAAAAAAGATCAAAAAAAAAAAAAAAAAAAAAAGGTTTGTTGTCATGAACCAGCAAAAGAAGTTCTAATGAACTCTAGGTTACTGTGTAGTAATTTTTTCATGTCACCTAGGGAAAAATGGTCCTGCTACTGTATGGCAACCTCATCCATTTTACTATTAAATATTAGAAAGATGAAAAGAAGAGAAGTGCTCTTTTTTCAGATGCCCAAGAGAAACATAAAGGCACATATTCCATGATTCCTCAGAGTCTCCGAGTTACTAAAAAAAGCATATGAGTCTCTTATTTTCTTGAATGACGTGCTGGTAATGTTTTTTTCCATTCATCAGAACCATTATAAACTATAAGCTGTTATGACAAATGTTTAATACATTCTTTACAAGGCCAGGTCTAGAAAAATTAATATACATCTACGGGTTTGGTGAAACTCATAAAGAAGCCAATCTTCTTTTTAGACATTATAAAGATGATGACCCTGGCTGAGTTTGGATAAAGCACTGATTAACTGAGTATACCATAGTATATTTATCATATTCGTTACAAGGGAGTAAGTTGCAACAAATACTGCTATTCTTCCCGCAAAGTCCAATTCTATATCTTAATCAGCTATAGAACATTGAAAATTAATGTATTAATGGCTTAAAATGTCTCGTCATATATTTGTTTAGAAATATTATTTTGTGTAATTTTCTTAATTTGTAAGTGAAACTCATCTTTTTTAACTATCTTTCTATGAGAGCAGTCCCCGGGTTTGATGCTCATATTATCATGCCATTTGTCAAAAGTTTACTCAACAGTTTAATAACTTAATAGATTCTTCTATAATATAATACATATTTATATGTGTTGGATTTTTGTCTTAGATTTTTCATATATATATTGGTCCGAGCTGATTTGGTACTTTCAAAAAATTAGTCTGTACTAAAACATTTAAAATTAAACCTATACTGATTATATAGATAAATGGGCTATGATACCAAGTATTGCAATCATATAAAAAAATATTTTGATATATGTTAAATATTGTTCTGCAAATCTTTTATCAGATTTTTAGTAGAACGAACTAATTCCGTCCTTTGAAGAATTTCGGTCCGTACCAGTTTTAAAGAAAAATTTGAACGATCATGACTTTACATATAATGTATCTAGCAAGCTTTTATCCCAAAAAATCAGGGTAAAAGGCCCAAAATGAGTTGGTAAGTAGATAGTTTTTCTAAACTATGGATATATTGTTCATTTATTTTTAGGAAATGTTCGCAAGTAATTTCAATTCAACTAATCAACATTTAGAACACTTATAATCAGAAAAGAAACATCGACAGCTGACAACAATGTTTTTATAAGTTAGATAACTCTGAGAGATCGATTCCAAAGAAAAGATTGGCAGCAATTGGTCCAACAAAAAAAAAAATGGTTTAGACATTCATATTTTAAATTCAGTCTAGAATGATTCAGTTGACGTCTTGTTTTGTTTTTTTGCTTCAAAATTGACTATTAATATATGCTACTAAGGATAGAATAGTAATTATTAGGGTTGAGTTTTGGTCTGAAACCCATAGACCTTCAAAGTAAACATAAGTAATTTCGTCCTTTGAAGAAGTTTCGTCAGGACAGGTCTGAAAGCAAAAACTTTACTTTACCTCACTTAGAGAAAAATATACTGTTGATTTTGTTGTCAGCTGTCAATTTTACTACTTATTTTCTCCTTATAAGGGTTCTAAACATTATTAGTTGAAATATAATTAATTATTGTTAAGCTGAAGTCAATTTCAAACAATCATTGAGCTATATTTCTGTAATTGGAAGAATTATCTGACCCCCAACTGATTTGGGTCCTTTTGCAGAGAAAAATGGCATAATAAAAAAAGAAAGAAAATAGCATTGTATCTGTCGTACGAAAAATTAATCTTTATCACACTCATTTAAAATTCGGTCTGGACATATAATATTGTCTCTAATGTCTTTTGTATTTCTAAACTTTGAGCATCGACCTACAATGACGTCATATGAAATACAAAAATTTCATATTTGGACAACTCATAAATTAGGGTGATAGGGTAAAAAACTTATTTCTATATTTAGACCGAAAAAATCGGTCTACTATTTAGGAAACTATTAAATTACGTTGTAAAGTCTGAACCGAAATATCCGTCCAAATCGGTCTATAAAAAAATTACAAATGACCCAACCAGAAAAAAAAAACAATCTTGAACCAAGCCTCAACATTAGTATTTAGGCATATCGAACAAAATATGGAATCAAAACCGATTAAGATCTCAGATACATACCACCATATTTTTTCAAACAACAGATAAAAGAGGTTTAACGTAATTATGACAACTGTAACATTGTAAAAATATTTTTGAAGTAGTTCATACCTACATATTCAACTCAAGTGTTTCTTATGTAATCCCCCTTACAATTGATGAGTAATCCTATGCCTTCGAAATGATTTGAGCCCATAAACAGAGCAGTATCACCTCCTTACCTATGCAAATTTATGCATCTCCAAAATGTTAATACATTTAATATATGAGTTTAATTTTCATTCAGTGAATAATAATGACAATGGACTAGCATTCCAGCTAGGTAGACAAGATGCCACATATATATACAATAAAAAACTCCTAATATCTTGTAAAGGAACGAAAATTAGTACAATTTAAATTCTGCGTTCGCACATTAGTGTGAATAAAAAAATCATTACTAATATATTTATCCTATAAAATTATTTCATTTTACACGTCGTTAAATATAAGAATTTCCACTTGCAAAAAAAAAGAAAAAAAGTTCCCCTCTCACCAGGACATTTTGAAAGAAAGTTTTATTTTTAAAGTATCTTGCTGAGCTACAAAAAATGAAGAAATAAAAAAAAGGATTTGTTTGTCAGCCGAGAACAAATTTATAATTTTGATCAAATTTATGTGCTACTATATAATTTGGTTACTGCAGTAATATTTATGGGTCATTCTTTGGAAATTCAAACAATCTTGAATTGTCTTCTATATAGCCGTACCAAATGTTAGCTCAAAGTCTTTCAGGCCTAACATGTTTTAAATAAGAATATGACTGATGTATCAAGTAGATATGTGGCATTTAGGAAACTTGTGTGGTCATTTCTTATGCAAGGTTATTTGGTTAGTCCTTTATCAAAAAAAAAAAAAAAAAAAAAGATTACAAATATTTAACCATTATGTTATTTTGTTGACGATATTTGTAGTATATTTTGTGCATCAACTGAAAAAAAATCTTGAACAAAAATTAAGAAATTGAGAAAATCTCAATTATTTTTTTAACTTAATTTATGTGTATATAGACATATTTAAGTCAGCTATAGGCTTTGTATTGAAATTACTGGGATAATTCAGGATATTAAAGAAAATGAGCTATATATTTTAAAATACTATTTTGATTTAAGTGACTTATATTATTCCTGATATTACCTTTTTAAATAATAAACATCAATTTTTCAAGGTATATTTAGTAGTCATGATCAATTTTGGCTACTTTAAGTGGAATTTTCAGCATCCCCAAATGGATATTAAGAATAATTTACTGATAAAAATATATGATAATTCGACAAAAAATATAAATTATAAGATTATTAAAGCAATCTTGAACAAAAATCCAAAAAAGGAGAATGTCCAAAATCATTTTATTACTTAATATGTATAAAAATTATTCATAGAGCCCAATATTTAATAGAAATGTTTGAGCCAACTATAGACTGTATATTTAAACTTCGGGAATGAGTTGAGATATTCAAGAATTTTAGCTATTGTTTAAAACATTGTATTGATTTAAGTGCCTAAATATTGGCCATAATATGGGTTCTTTCATATTAAATCGAACAGTTTATCATTATTTTGCTGTGACAATCAGTTTTGACCACTTTAATTGGAATTGGCGGTGTAACAAAAAGGATAAAAAATAATTTGTTAATATAAATATGCGATTAAAAATATAATCCACACTAAATTTGAAGAAATTATTTTAGCTTCCATTTGTGTTCACGAACTGCATATTTTAAGAAGTAAAGAAAAAGTAAAAAATTTTTTTCTAATGTACATAAAAAAAATTTAATCCTATTTTATGAATAAAATATAAAGAAATGTTAGTACTTTTGAAAAATGCAATCTGAATTTATTTAAATATAATTTTCCCCCTTATCAGCGTTCTGAAAGTTGATTGATAATATTTTGTTATAATAAGTATGATTTTGATACAATATTCAAATATAATTACATGGTTGAAAAGATTTTTCGACTTTTTGTGGTTTTGTTCTATGGAAAAGTTTGAAGATAATAAATAACTTTGTTCCCATAGAACAGCTTGTTTTTTATTTAAAGAAATGAAAATAAGTTTTCCGTTTTGTATATCACGACCAGGGGCATTACTAGCTTACATAATTTGCGTGAGGGGGCATTTAAAAAAATGTTTAATACTCCTTGATGCCTATGGCTATCAATTTTGAAAGTTAAAAAAAAAATATTTGGCCGTTGTTAAGAAAATCGATATTTATGTTAAATTTTCCATTTTTATATTCGCTCAAAAAAGAATAATAATTTTGAACTATAATAAGAGCTTGACAATTCAATCATAAAGAAATTTATATAAACAGCTTTGATATGCTGGTGAATAGATTGACAGCACTTGCCGATTATGCTCATGGCTTAGCACGCTTTCATGATGGCAACTTGGAGCAACTCAAATTAAGATGAGATAAGACATCCCAAAATACTTAGTCAAGTGGATTGATGCCTAGGCTGTATTAGGGCTACATGAAGGCAGGCAGGAAGTCAGTCATAGTTTTTTTGTAGAAGTTTTGGTTTTTCTTGGGTGTAAATTATTTTCAACACCATTTCTATCCTTAATGGACCTATTGATTTTGTAGGCAGTCTGGATGGAGATGCCAGCAGTCTCTGCAGCCTTCTCAGCACTGAAACCACGTTGTTTTTTGTGTGTTACTCCGGTATTTTTAACCTTGGAGAAATAAGATAAAAACAAAACCTTTTTTTTTTTTCAGGTATAATTTGGTTACGTAATGAAAAATCTTAAATAAAAATAAAAGGGAAAATCGTATTTAAATGGTACTGCAACTTTTAGGTACCCACTCTGTAAATAGTAAAATGAATGCCTTACGTGCATTCCCGTCAAAGTTTTCATTACCATTGATGAAGTTTTTTTACTATTTCAGCTTCCCAGTCCAAGTTCAATTTAATTTCACTATTAGCCATATTGAGTGTCAATACTTTATATTATACATATACTCTCATCTTCAAAATATGGTCGTAGTTTTAATTTTTCTTTTGAAGATATTGCGTCAGTCACAAAATAAGTATAAATTGAAAATAAGATATCTGAAGTAAAATCCTTTAAATGGTAATAAGCATTTCCAAGAAATATTTAATTTCGTTAAAAAATAGTTGATGTTCTTTCCAAGTAAATGGTACTTTTTCTTCTCTGTTAAAGCAGTATAACTATAAATTGTTATTATTTAAAGGAACAACAAGTTTTGAACCGATTTGGAATAACACTACACATTTTACTTATTATGAAACATATAGAAATTCAGATAAAGAAATAGATTATCTTAATTCATTTCAAACATCCTACACATCTCTAAAAGCAATTTTTTAAATACTCAACGCATATATATAAAACCTTACTATTTGGGCAAAAAAATAATAAAAAAAATACTAACAAAACATGAAAAGTAAATTCCTTTTGGGTGATTTTTTTTTTTTCCAAAAATGCCCAGGTACTTAAAAGACCTACCACAACGCCTTTACTTTTCCTTTATTTTCCATTTTAATATTTTTTGTTTGTTTGACAATCATTTGTCGTATGATAGTGTAATTGGAATTTAATGAGTTATTGTGTCATAGCGGATTTCAAATCCATAAAAGGCTTCTAAATTTGTAAAAACTCAACAATTATTTATAAGCAAAACTTCTTTGTCTTGTTGTAATCTTTGTGTTATCAAATTCTGATTATTATCAGTCAAATCCTACGCTAAAATATTTCATTACCTTTGATTAATCTTTTTATTTACTATGAACTTACTGGAACAGGCTAGGATTTCATCATTTAGTACATGACCAAAAAATTTAACTGCTTAGGTGAATGATCTGATATTAAATAAAGTTCCATTTAAAAAAAAATACCTTATTTGTAGATCGTTAACACAAAAACAACCTAGAAAGATTTTTTTTTTCAAAATTAAGAGTTAATTAAATTTGTATTTATCGACAAATTATTGTCAATTTATATGAACAAATAATTCTTATTAACGCTTTGGATGTGGTAAAAACTCCACTTAAACTCTCCAAAATTAATTGTCTCAATAAAAGAATGAAAAATTGATAGAAATGATCTGAAGAGACCATTTTGGGGCCACTATAAGTCTATTCAATCAACTAAAGGTTTTAAACTAAAGTAAAAATTCTTGAATATTCAAACTCATTCCGGATATTTAAAATTAATAGCCTATGATTGACTCAGATATGTTTATGAAATATTAGACTGTAGGTATAAATGATGTAAGAAAGTATACACCAAGATTAAACCAAGATTTAAGTATCAATTTTAATCAAACTAGACACGAAAATTATATATGGTCATAGTAAAAGGTAATTAATTTGTACGAGGTCAAAGGTCTAGGTAACACAAAACGTAAAAAATGCAAAATCGATCATTACTTTTGAACAAATTGAGATACATAAGTCAATTGAATTTTATGAAAAGGTTTTGTTTTCTACCGAATGCCCATTCTAGTTGTGATTTTGGTAACTTCCACAACAAAGTTGAACAAAGGTTATGTTTTTACTTCTGCTTGTTTATTTGTTAGTCACCAAGATTAAGCCGAAAATAAAACATCGATTTTGATCAAACCTGGTATGTAGATTATATGTATTTGATCACAGTGAGAGGCCATTAAATTTTGAGATATTAATGGTCAAGGTAACACAAAACATAAAAATATATAATTGTTGACCATAAATTTGGTAAAAATTAAGATTCATAACTCGATTTGATTTTTGATGGAATTTTTGCCCTAGATCAAGTGCCCATTTAAGTTGCATAACATTTTTTTATTTTGACACACCAAATTTGCAAAATCAACTTTTTCCAGTGGAAGTAAAGAATAGGATTGTAAAATACTACATTTTTTTCGTCTTGATGAAAAATAATATTTCTGCTGCATAATATTATAGTACTCATATGGCCTAATCGATCAAGGTTTTTTAAAACATATTAAAAAGCAATAAATATGCATCAAGTATACTACTTATTAATCTATTTAAAATTACTTAAATATGTATATGCCACTGGTAGACAATTATTAACCTTTTTGAAAATAAAAAATGATTATTCACTTTTTTACATGTACATTAGGATGATGCAGTTGCCTCCAAAATTAGAAATCCTTGTCAGAATCAACAGAACCTCATTTTAGTATTGCAGCTGTGTAAGTAAAATACAAATACAAAATTATAGCAAATTGGGTTTACTTTTACATCTAGCTCATTTTGAATTTCTAGACACGTATGAAGCAAAAATTTTTTTTTGCGTTATTTTAAAATAATGTTTTCTATGAACAAATTAAGATTATGATGTGTCATAAGGATAGTCAATATCATACTCAGGTCAGACTAAAGCTTTAAAGTAAAGTAATGAAACTCACCTATCAGATTGAGGAGAACGTTAACACCTTTCTCATTAAAAAAAGGCTAGAAACCATCTGGTAATTATCCAAATATGTCGTTCAGATTAACTGTTATTACGTATTACTTACTCCCAGACTATAATTATGAGTACATTATATAAGTTTGCCCGCATGTCATAGTTTGTATTTCTATCTCAAAATTGGAAACAACGACAGAAGATCAATGAAATTTAATTATCACAATATTATACTAATAAAAAAATAATTTTGCTATGCACAGAATATAGTATTGTAGTAGGATGGGAGGGATCTCGACGCAATTGCTCAAATAAGTTTCAACGTACGGTTAGACAAGTATGTTCACAGTAATTTTAGATTTTAGGAGGTCATGGATTTAATGATATAGAAGTTTCTCTTCATGATACAATTTACGTTAATTCTGGAGTTGTACTGCAACGGTTAATGGTAGATACAAGAAAAAGTTGTAACGTTTTACTTCAGGAGATTTGATTTCTTCCGTCCTCATCTCTCAGCCCATGGATCGATTCCGAAAAATATATCTTCATCTTTCAATCTGTGACCGAGTCTATTGAGATTTTATTTAAAAAATAAAGACCATTTGTTGTAATAGACTTATTAGGATAGCTACCATATGATTTTGGGTCTTTTATGATTCATTTTTGGGGGAAAGGTTGCAAAATACTATAAAGTTAACATATTCAATGACAACAAACTATTATCCATTCAAAAAAAGAATAAATTAAATCCATTTTTGTGACTTAATCACGATAAACAACGTAGTTGTGAATTTATGTGTACTAAAAATAAAATAATTCTGGCGTTTTCTCTCATTTTTCATCATTTTAATGGGATTTTTTCATTAAGAATTGAGAGGGGTTTGATAAACAAACCAGTTTTTGTATCTATTTATATAAAAATAAATATAATTAATTTGACGACATTATATTTAAAAAGCAATTTACAAGAATTATAACGACCAAATCATTAAATCCATCATAACTTGATTCGATACTCTTAAAATAAAGAATGTATTTATATTATACCTTTTTTAATATCTCTGTTAGCGTCACACTTTTACAAATAGATATTAATTTGAATCTCTAAATTGATTATATTACATCCGGTACTTTGATATTACACCTTAGCTATACCCACCTCAAGAGCCCTCTACTTACTCAAAACTGTACCAAATTTGGTAAAATATATCCTTGTTATCGCAGAAGCATCCAAAAATTGATGGGATAGAATTGAAAATGATACTATATGAAAGCTTATACAGGTTTCTAAAATATGATAGTAACATCAGTAAATATTTTTACTTATTTCTCCCATTTTTGAAAAGCGTCTGCAATAACTCTTAATGGCTCTTCAGATAGGCATATAAATAGTCCAAAATCAAAATAACCTGTGTATTTAGTTAGTTTAGACCTTGGAAAATGAGAAGGAGATCAGGTTACATATGTTTGACTAAAAATATTGGTTTGAAGAGGCCTACTTTTTAACTAATACAGCTTGGCATGCCTGCAAATTAATTAATTTGAATTGTGCTTTAAAAAGATATTGCAAACCATTTTATCAAAACACTTAACTATTTAAATTTGTATTGCATACAATTTTTATGTTGAAACTATTAGAAACCTGATCTATAACTCTGGAATAGATTTTTGTAAAGAAAGAGCCTTAAACTCAACCACCAAATTAATAAAAAATCTCGCCTATCTTTCCTGTAAATTGATTTAATAATGCATAATAAATAAAAATATATGAGTTTAAATGAAATTACAATGATTTTCCTACACTACTGCTGCTTTAAATGTAGAATGTTGTCGTCTCTAAAACATTAATTCATTTTCTCTATAAGAAATAAAATAACTGGCAGCAGATATTAACAAGATATCATCTTTTCCTTGGACTCTTGGAATTAACCCATATTCTGTATAATCTTAACTCAAAAATACCGTTTTCCCACAATAAAATGGTATTTAACACGTCAAAAATAGCTTAAAGGCCTTAAACAGTGCCAAAGTTAATTGTCTCCTGCAGAAAGGGTATCTGTCCAAGGGGAGATATCAATGCAAAAACGGAACAGTCTAATATACATATATGCATCTACACCAATCTTTCAACACACTGTCATTGTCATCTGTAGTGACGTCATCTCCTAAATGTATTTCATTACTATCAAGTAATTCTATTGCCGTCTTTTAAAAGTTAATATGTATATACAATAAAATGAGCATTAAAAACAAACACCCAAACTACTTTTATATACATTTAATATTTGAAGATGATTAGACATTTGTGTAAGATTTACTTCGACGTCGATTTTAAATTCAACTTTGAGTCCAACAAAGATTTACAATTATAACTCCACTGCAAATCCTCAAGGTTACTCTCTGTCTTCTATGAGCACAAGTAAATGTTCCATCCTGTTTCGTATACATTAGAAAAGAAAGCTTGTTATTCAAGAATTTAATAATAATGACGAGAGCTAAGGAAAGAAAACTTACTCTTTAGTTTGGCAACATCAAACTGACGTGAAGCTAATAAATTGATCAATGAAGGCAGGTATTGAAATAAATCCAGACTTCATCCGTAAGTGCATGTATCTTTTTCTGTAATATGATTACTGCCTAAGCTACAACTGATTGTTTGACATAATTGAATAGCTGACAGTGTTGGACCTGCATTCAATGTACCTGGGTAGGGTCCAGATCTTGAAAACCTTATGGTATGGGCCAATTTGTATTATCGCACTCGAAGATGACTTGAATAGGGTAAAATATATCAGAGGGATCTTTTAGATCTTTAATAGTTTATAGTGTTACATTTTACTAAATCCGAATAAAAAAAAAAGATATTGTCTATATCGATCGTAGTTTCTCTTTTTTATCTTGATTCATGCTTGGAGTTATATCTCCATAAACAATTGTATACCGTAGTTATTATAAGGTCATTGTAACAATAATTTCAATGGTATTATCAGGAGTCTGTAAAAATTTAACTTTAATACGTAGCCTATTTTATTTATATCCGAACTTAAGGTAAATACCAATAAAATTCTAGACAAGTAACCGCCTTTGGAAATTTATGTACTTTGAGTTCATTCCAGAGCTTATCCGGGTAGGCGAAAATGTTGACACTGAGAGCTGGGGAAGAAATGAGAAGGGATGAAGTGGCCTTTGGAGATAACCACTATCAACACAATGACGTGGATTGGTAACTCAAAATCACGGTTAGAGGCATCAAATTAATCCCTAACTGTTCCAATGTACGTCTCACTTAGTCGTTGAGTTAGATCAGTTTTTATGTTGTTGCTGCCTTTGTAGATTCCAAGGAGGCCTCTATGCCTTCTACAAATATTAAGGACAACCAATTCGTCAATTGAGTACATTTCTTTCCAGCTGGTACAAGTTTGAACAAACTATCTAACAAAAAAACAAAAAACCAGTTATCTAAATCCCCAATTTGTCCAAGAGAGTGCACCAAAGTGATGGCATAAATAACTTGCACACCATGTATATGTAGTGATTCATATTAATACATATCAAAAAGATTATTTAAGATAAGTTCTGTAATAAATAAGATTTTTGCAACACATATTATTAGAAATATATATGGCATTACGGAATAATTTTATTGTTTTACTTTTCACCCCGTAAAACAGGTCAAATCTTAATGTACCCAAGAATGAAGAATCTTTTGAGAAAGATTCCCACACACAAAAAAAACTGGAATTGTCCTTCTTCTTTATTCAACAAATTCACAAATAAATCAATCTGTTTTTGATTTTTATTTTACCTCTATCTTCCAATATTAATGCATAATAAACTATTATAGACAATTTGTAATTTGTTTTACATTTCAAATACTACAAATATTTATTATAACAATGCCTTCAGGTAGTAGTTATATTTTTATCGTAATAATACATATTAATAGTTTTATAAAGATGTTTTCCATTATTTGATATTGTCGTATTTTCTATTTATTTACAGAAATAATAACGTTAATAGGGGTCGGTGACTTATGATCTATCAGATATATACATTTGTTTCTATTAAATTAGTGTGTGAGGGTTATATTTCATGGAAATTTGTAAAAATCCCGTTTGTCACTTTATACAAAGATACAGTATGTTTCAATATTGCTCAAGTACTTTTTGAAGTAACAATTATTGCTTTAATTCTTTAAATTATTTACAATACAACCTCTTGATGTGTTTAAGGGACTTACAAAATTTAATTATTTACTTTAGTAGCATTCTTTGTTAATAAACGTCCAAGTTATTTTAATATGTCTGATCTACAGTAATAAGTGTACGGGCTGATTATTTACTGTTTATTTTTATATAAAATAATTACTGTTTGGACAATTTTACGGATGCATCTGGAACATCACCAGGAATTCAGAGGATGTACAGAGTGGTGCCACAAAATTTGCAGTAGTATGTCTAAATTAAGAAAACCAGTCTTTTATGGAAGCAAGAAAAGTCAACTCAAAACTAATTGGAGATATGTTTCAATATTATATTTACCTATATTTTTATTAAATATCTCAGCTTCCAAAAGCAATAACAGCCTCAACATGCTGCTAAACAGATTGGCAGCTCTTGACGGTGAAAACTGTCTTCATAGCATAGCACAATGTCTTCTCGGAGCGACCCCGAAAATATAACCAGCCTGAAGACCTCAATGGAGGAGCACTGGGTCAAATCTAAGTTTTGACGGTAAAGGGACGGTGCCAACGGTTTTGGAAAAGATTAGAGAAGTGTATTGGTGAGGAGGGCGGAACTCTTAAGTAAGTAATAGTATTAGTTTAAGTTGAAATAATTATTTTTTAAAGATATTAAGTATTTTATTTTTTACGTACTATAAGTGTCTAAGCGATATTTAGTCATACTATATGTAGATATAGCAATAGAAATATATTATAAAAGTATTTTTTATAAACCTGACTTTTCGTATGGAGAAAATTGCTATCCTGAAAATTGCCATCTTCATAAAATTCCCTGTAATTATACTACATCTGTAATGTTTGATTTACTGTTCTGTCCTATCGTCGGATGAGTTTGTCCCATGTTAGGATATGTTTATAATTTAGCCATACGCAGATGGGTGACAATAATATAACCGTTCAATTTCTCAAATTGCACCATATGTTTAAGGAAATGGTGTAAAATTACTAGAGTTGTATAAAATATGTCCTAATGATCGGTTGTGGTTTTTTCTAATTGGTATTATTTTTGCAATTCTGTTTTCATTTTTTTTTTGTTAATGTTCCTTTAATTTGTCGAATGGAGTTGCACTGAATTATTATAAGTAAAAATTATTGTATTACATTATCTCCATCTGTGTCTGTAACTGCCTCAACCAATCCTTTTGGCCTTGAACTGCATCTTGTGTGCCTGTCACAGTCACCCAGTAAAATGTTTACAGCTGATCCCTGATGGTGATTTTCCAGATAGCTAAAGAATTGCAGCTTTGCGTTGCTGTATGTTTTTGGCTATAACGATCTCATTTCTCGGTTGACGACACTTATTTTTTAATTACAGTTTATTTAGACGGTTAAATATAAATATAACAATCAAGACAAAGGCAAGCCATCTAAAAAAGTATTGCATTTTGACAGAGGGGCCTGTATAGTATAATTGCGGGCAATTTTCAATACATGGTAACTCTCTGATGACCATATTTTTATCACTGTGGCATTTAACTCTGGTACACGACATTATTTTGTTTCATTATTTTGTGTCGACCCCTTAATAGACCCTTAAATTGAGTAGTTTAATTAATTATAACTACCGTGATTATGAGGTTTTAAATTATGTGCTTATTATAATTGGTGTTTGAATGTCAAACAATGCTCACATGACACCCAAAACAGTGTGTACAAGGATAATAATTTACATAGAGAAATAGACTGCGGGGTAGTTGGCTCACTGTCTTGACATTTAACGTGTTATGTGATAATAATATCAATGTGCCTTACTCTAATATTTAGTATGCAATCTATATAATATGTAGTTTTGTACACCTGTTTTGTATTTGGCATCTCTTATTCACTTGCAGATAAGTAAGAAGCTTTTAATGATATGTTTAGGATACGTTTTTCAAATAACATTTTCGTCAAATGTTAAAGTTGACAGAATATAATATACTGTTTTTAAATTATGATGAATCTACATAGTATAGTTACAAAAAAAGGTAGACATCACAAGGAGATCTTATTCTTTTGTGGCCTTTAAATACAAAATCAGCCCCCAATATTTTTTCTCAAAATTGACTGTGGAGTAAATTTGTATTCTTCTACGAATTATCTCAATGTCTATCTCCAAATTATTTTTAAAAATCATTTGAGTGTGTGCATATCGTACTTAATGTGGGCAAAATTAATTGTCACAGTGCATCTTTAAGGAATTTATTAATTGTATTTGAAAGGGGCTATATTGGCCCCAATTTAAGTATCGCAAATCAAATAAATTGGGTAGTATAACTTATCTCACAAGCCTATCATAGACTAAAATATGTTAATGAAATATTAGCCAGTAAGTATATATATTGATTCAAAAAATTTATAGCGATTATTCTCCCTTTCTTGATTTCTGTTCAAGATTGTTTTAATGTTGATGCACAACATATACAGATTAGGGACCCAAAAATTGTTGTAGCATTTAATTACATCTTTACCCCAGATATTTTTAATTTTGAGATTTTATTACACAATTAAACGAGAGCTGAAACAAAAATATTCATTTTTTGTTTTATTTCATTTCTCTACATAAAAGTGAGGGTGCCAAAAAGGCTCCGAAAACTTTTGGGATGCCCGTCCGTGTTACTTACAATATCAGAAAGTCCATTAAGAATGGGAATGGAGCCCAAAGCCAAAATAAAGCAGAATTTTTGCAACAACAATATATCTGACTTATGGCCTGCCTCCGTGTGCCCCTCCTGCAGCTCTGGTTTCAAATATCTGGACTTTGCAGTTCGAGGTGTCTTTGAGAAAAGTGTATTTCTCTCTTCTCATCCCAATTCGGATTCCATCCAATCTTTCATTATCATAGCATGGTACGCCATTGACTTGACATTCATCGTTAAGAGCTGTCAAATTGTTCGCCGGTGTGTCGAAGCTGTCATTGTTCGTGAAGGAGGACATATTAAAAATATAAATAGCTCAATATAGTATTTCGACAAATCACAAATGAGTTTTTATTTATTTTTTACTGGATTCCCTAAAAATCACATTTTTCGTAATTACGGCATGCTACCGCAACTTAAGGAACTCCTCTCTTTATACCCCTCTCAACCTTTTTTCTTAGCAAAAGAAATAGACAAAATGCTTTAAAGGGGACGTGAGTTTTGGTTTCTTATATTAGCTTGTAAAGAAAGGGTGCAGTAAGTGGCAATGTCTTGCGGCAACTCCAAAAAAATGTTGATATTATTAAAGATAGAATATAGGTTCCCCCAATTATATGAAGGGCACTACGAAATTTACATTACGCTCCCAGGCCAGTAGCTTGCTGATGATATTTTTTTTTAGTTAGAGCATGCACTATTGGCTAACTGATAGTTAGCCAAGGACGTCATTCTCACTATCTGTTTGGATCACTTACTTAAAAATACAGTTATTCATACTTGACAAAATATAAGTCAAGTTCTACTAGTTCATGTTTAGAGAAATAATAGGAGACAATAGCTGACTTGTTTGTGTAATGACGTGATTATATAAGTAATTGATAATTTTTGTGTAGATAATAATGATTATTATTTGTATGAATTCATGTTAAAAATACTAAGTAAATAAAACAAAAAATGAAAATTAAAGCTATAATTATGGCCACATAAACAAATAATTAATTCCCTTGAGGCAAACATTTTAGCAGAGAAAAAGTTACATCTATAAAATAAAATCCTAAAAAAATATTGCTATGAAAAAAGTCTCTTGGCGCTAATTTAGAACATAATACATATTTGAGATAGTAGTTATATTTAAATTATAGCTTCTGCCAAAACTAGATCTTTTTTTTCGCAGAAAAATTATAAGGGTACGCTTTTCATTTGCAAATTCAACATGAAACAGATAACATATCATGAAGATATATATAACAAATTTTGATAAATTACAATTTACCTTATTATACAAATTTTATATAAAAGACGTTACATTGACCAAATTTGGTCCTGTAAAAAAGTTCCATTTCAACCGATCTCAAATAAATATTTGGTATGGACATATTCTATAGATGAATTGTTAATGACATCACATCTGTGTATAAAATCGTAAACATCCGTACCATAGCGTTATATGAAGTCTAATGTGTTGAATAAATTATAATAGTACAGCTCATAAATCGAGATCTTGGTAAGAAAATCGGTTCATAGATTGGATTATTGAAGAAAATAGTTCCACAATTTGACAACGATTAAATTTTGACCTACGGTTTAAAATCACGGTTTGGACCGAAATATCAGTATAAAAAATTATTTATGATCAAACCTACAAAACATTTGGTATCAGGTCAAATCTCAACACTAGTAGAACCAGATAAAATTCAATCTACATCCTATATATGTTGGGTCAACAAAAAAACAATCATAAAACAAGTAAAGAAAATGACAAAAGTCCAATTTAATTTTTGAATTCATATATACAAACATCCCAATAAATCATAGACATTTTGTCTCAAATACGGGCTTTTTAATGATATTTGTCGGATGGGTTAAGGTAGGCAAGAGGTTTAAGTATAGTGTAAAACAGGGATTCCAACCTTTTGTTATAATGGGTTGCATGGACAATTGCTATATTCTAATGGGCCACAGAACCTATTAAATTAAATTTGCTGAAAACTGTTTTCATAAAACAAAACTATTAAATACATATTTAATCGTATTTCACATTTAGGACAATTATAAAGAAACGGCTATTCCAATTTTTCAAGTCAAAATGTTTTTAAATATAAAAAAAAATAATTAAAAAGTCCTGCCTATGTCATTGCTAGATCCGAAGTTGGATTTGTGTTTATTTTTCTCACCTCATAGCTGTTGGCAACTAATCAAATGAAACATCAAAACAGCTAATCTACTCTGGTCTTAAATATTCTTCAAATTGTCAAGTTGATCCTGACAATTTTCAGGTTTTTTTTTCACCATAACGGTAGATCAAATAATTTTGAACTTGGGACATGGTTATGTCAGTAACCATTATATTTTTGCAACTTTGTCCATAAAAAACAACAACTGTAACATGGAAACACACAACCCAATCAAAAACAACAACTGCTTCCACATATTAAACTATGTCAATTTAAATATGTGCCACTACCAAAAATGGAACATGGGGGTATTTGAAGAGGTGTATTAAAGATTTTCTTGGATGGAGGTGTGCATTTTCTAGTTGTGAATCTGAACAAGATTTTTAATTTCCGAAAGCTGTTACATTATTATTTAATTCTGCAAGACAGAAAATCGAAGTATAAATTAATAAATAATGTGTGTGCTCATGAGAGATGAAAAGTAACAATTGGTTTTTGCTCGGTAATTATAAGTTGTGATGAAAATTGGGTATCTTTTGGTGATGTTAATAACAAGGAAACTGAAAACCAACATGGTAAACCTGAAGATGTGAAGAATGTCTGGTAGAAAGAAGCTTAACTCTCATAGACGTACCAGAAGGGACACCAGGAACCTAACATAACGTCCCTGGTGGCTAATTAGCCGTGACGAGGGAGGGGAGAGAGAAGGAAATAAACAAGGATATTGGCGAGAAAAACTCTAATGTCGAACTTCAATTCTACTCTGAGTCCAACAAGTACTTACAATGATAACTCCACAACAAATCCTCAAAGTTACTATCCGTATTCATGTGCAATTTGTAGCACGCCGAATCGGTTAATAAGAATAATTTGACGAAGCACAAGTTGTCCTTAATTTAAACTACATTTCTCAATTGTGAAATCCAATGTTTAGAAAGGAAATCAAATCTCTTGAAATGTACACAAACACTTTATTAAGATGGTATGCAGTGATGTATCCTATGAGGTTGGTTTAGATCTTGTCGGGCTGTTATCGCTTGAAAAAAAGAGAAAACTTCAGGAGGTGGGTATAATATATAAAGTTATTAATTGATTGACTAATTGTAACGATGTTTACTTAGTTGAACTCGGCAAATAGTAGTTACTTCCAACATAGATTGTTTAATCTAACTATAAGGATATAGAACTGCCTCCTGAAGAGTTGAGAAGAACGTCTTCACTTTAAGGTTTTAAGAGATATTCAAAAAATAATACAAATCTATTTTAATTTCACACTTGGAATCTCACGTGTAATTTTGTTTTGTTTTTAATTTTGTATGTATCCTTAAATTCTATGAAGTAATTTTACAAATCTATTTTAATCACAATTCTCCTTTATTATTATTTAATTTAATTTGATATATATTATCTCATTTAATTGTACCACATTATATCATTTCATTTGACCCTATTATTGAATTATATTTTATCAGATTGTTTATATATATTCCTTATAATATCCTTTTATTATGAGTCAACAATATTGGGCTTTTTTTCTAGCCACTAGTCGAAACCAACCAAGAAAAAAAAAATTCTGATAGAAATTAATGATAATTTGTAAAAGAATTTAAATGTAATACAAGCTCAATTTTGTTAAATACTATTCAAGCTTTTTTTCTGTTGACGGACCACAAATATAATAACCAGATGGAATTCCACCTACATCATATATACAATAAACATATAAGCCACATTTCTAATCAAATATAATTACAATTGAATGTATTTTGTAACTACTCAATAGAACGGTACTGTTGTGTTGCTCTGGGTAAATGCATTAAACCATTGGCATGGTTAATTATTATATTAAATACATTCAAAAGAATAAAAAACGATAATTGAAAAAGCGTGAAATATGAATGTAGGGATTTAATTTGAGCTCCTTCAAAGAACAAAAATTATAGATAAAAATTATAAGCAATAATGATATTTATATCGTTAAATTTATGTTTTTACACTAAAAAATATAAATTGATTAATTTATTTTCTTCTAGGAAATTAAATATTTTATTTGTTATTATAAATATCAAAATATTTATAGTTTTATATTATGAATTTTTACTAAATATAATATAGACTATAGAGATACAAAATTCAAAAATTATTAATCACAATTTTATTACAAATACATTAGGGTGGCTCTTATAGTGTGTTTAAAAATACGATCCATTTTTTTAATTCTTTGTACTACACTTTTAATTAATTATTAGCGTGAAATATATTCATGTGTTCAAAATTGTAATGTTTAAGAGACATTTACAGGTGAATTTTGACTAAAATTATAAATTTATCAACATTCGACAATTTTTAATTAAAAAAAAAAAAAAAAAATTAAACGTAGAATAAATGAAAATTAATCCAATACCCAGAAGAGAAGATTTTACAAAATAATAATTCGTTTTGTAGATGAAGTACTTTTTGATATAAGCAATTTTAAATAGACAATCTAATTTATCTTAAAAGGATTCAATATTGAAAATACAAAGGCAACTATACAGGTAAGGTATGTATTGCTATTAGCATAAAATTTATTCATACTTAAATGACAAAGTTGGCATTGAGCATAATTAGTGATGCTAATCGAGAGGATTTTGGGCAAAAGAAACCGAAAATCAAAATGGCCACTCTTCCAATTTAAAGAATGTTTTGAAAGAGAGCAAATAAGCGTTAATGAAGTTTCTTTTATATCAGCTACAAGCAGCTGTGACAAGAAAGAAGAAAATGAACAAATAATTTGGTAATAATTACTCCAATGTCGAACCTCAATTCTACTGTGAGTCCAACAAGGACATAGAATTATAATTCCCAACAAATCATCTTCAGATTAACTTCCAAATATTTAAGAACTCACACAAATGCTTAATCTGGTTTTGTATATCATTGTATGTTGTTAAAAAAACAGTTCAATCTTCAAAAATTAAGTAATATTGACTATTGTTTAGTCAGTCCATATTTATCCAGTATTGTCCAGTCTTATGACCGGTCCTTAAGCCCGTCGGTTTTTCAGACTTTCACTTCTAAAACTGATAAAAAACAATAAGTAAAGTTGAGTGATGTCCAAATGCTTATGTTTTAGGACACATATGCAGGACTGAACTGGACCAGACAGAGACTAAAGTGAACGGCACTGTAGTTTTCAGTTCTAAATAAGGATTGAGGCAACACTAATATTTACAACATCTTAAAAATAAAATTATCTCTTCAGTTTGCCAGCTGCAAGAAAAACAGAGAGATGAAAAGTTCACAAAATTTTTATCAGCATTAGTGTTGGATCGTTCTACAAAAGTTAAAAAGAGTGCAGTCCTATGAGTCTGGTCCTAATAAAATTTGTAAGTCATACGACAGTCCATTATTGGTCTTTTATGGTATGTACGTTCTAGCTATAACTTATTGTTTTCTTCGTTTTTATACTATTCAGTTCTATGTATGAGTGAGGAATGGCTATAAAAATAGCCAGTACCGTAGGGCTGAAGGACCGACGATTCGTTCCTTAGAATCGTTGAATGGTACTGATCAGACTATCAGTCCTAAGACTAATCCAACACTAATCACTTTATGTTATAAGAAAAAATTTGAGTTATAAAATAATTGCCTAATTTTTCAATATATGGGAAAAAATTAAGAAGCAAGGGCCACCATTATATTAAGATTAAAGTCAAAAATATTTTACACAGCAAAGTTTTGATGGGAACATTCTAAAACAATAAGAAAAGTAAAAGTAAACATTGATATTTTAGGACCACACTAATACATTTATGAATATTGCATTATATGCATTTCTAGAGAATAGTCAAAGCCATAAAGATGAAAATGCAGTTTTAAAATTTTATGAATGCCCTGAGTGCCCCTTGATTTCCACACATTTGATTGAGTTGAATATGAAATTTTCCTTATTATTACTAGCTATCAAGTAAATTTAAAATAATATGACAAAATATGTTGATTGTTTTTAAAGTTGTGTCCTTTTTTTAATCAAATGAAAATTGTAGAAATATATACTACGAAATTGAATCACTAGGGCGTGAAATAGTGAGCCTTTTTGATATGTAAAAATATTAAACTGAAAAATAAGTATCATGGTATCTCTGAAAAATTTGAAAAATGATGGAAGGAGAGGAGCTTAAATGCCACGATGTTACATTTAATTAGCTGTGAGAGAAAGGAAATAAACACGAATTCCACTCAAAGCACTAAAAACAGAGGTATATTTAAGATTTGCTTTTTTTGGTGGAGGGGGGGGACTAAAGAAGCGTTTTGAAGGCTTCAAGCCCCCTTCCCTCCAAAAAAAGAGGGCTAGCAACGCCACTTATTCTAAGAACCTCGTTCATAAAAACGGTGACCTTTTTTTCTTTAAGTGCTCTTATTCATACTGAAAGGCTTCTCTTTTTTACTCTCCCCCCTACCAAAAAAAAAAACTTTCTTTAGAAAATCTCGATAATTGAAAAAAAATAAAAGGGCTTATAATTGCTTTTAGCACCAGTTATTTAATTTTTCTAACATGTTCCAAATGTTAGTATTTTACATCTTGACTCTAATTTGATATTGAGTGACGCAATTATCTTTATTTATCTTTACTTTAACAAACAACGACCATAAATACAATTTTATATTAAAGGATATGCGTTGGTACATAGGTATGTTTGCTTATTTAATTGAACTTTTCACTTGATCCTTAGTGTAAACAAAAAACTAAGTGTGTGTCCAAGGAAACAAAGTAGATTTTTTTACCAAATATATATTTTTCCAAATTATTTAGCCAAATAGACAAAAATAATATTTCCTTAATGTCCTTTTTTTATATAAAAGAAATGGTGTCTAAATCCAAGTGCAATGTCTACTTCAAGCAAATAAATACGTGTGCAAGTATGTAGGTATTAGTGATGAGATTTAGTCCAAGATTTAAATGGTTTTTTCTAAATTGATTTCAACCAATATTTTGGTCCCAATTGCAATCTCAGACCATAAAATAAAATTTAATCGTTTACAAATCATGAACAAATTTTTAGAGTCTCAATCTATGGAATGATTTCTATTGGCCTGAATTATAAATAGTACAAATAGTATTTATGCAACACAATTGACTTCATCAGCAGTTCATCTAAAGAATCGGACTAGACCAAATTTTAAATGATAGAGATTATTAATCATTTTTTCTTTGAGGCCAATCAATACCGAGCTTATTTAAAGAAGTTCAGTTCACTATAAATCATGACATAGAACGATGCAGCTCCTTTGACAACACATTTGAGGGAAATTATTATCTTGAAATCAATGTACGTAGGTTTCCATCTCGATCGTTCCTAGATATACATTATGTATAAGGATTTTAAAGACTGTTCCTAGGTCAGATGTATTAATTGTAATACTAAAATGTTAACTCAAACTAAATCAATACAAATCCATCTAACCGATTAAAGGAACATTAAGAAAAAAAAATCAAGACCGATCTAGTATTTTCAGGTCCAAACCCACCACTAGTATGTACATATATACTTTATATCACTTATTAAACAGGAAAAGAAAACACAGCTGATAATATGTACTTTGAGATACACACATACATGAAAAGGGTTATAAAGCACTTCGTATGTACAATTTTATGACTTTTGTCATAAAAACATCCAAAAACTGACTTATACGTTCAACCATTAGGTAATTGATAAGGATGTACACATTGGCTAAATTGCAGAGTGCGTAAAATCTACGCCTGAGAAAATGTCATAAAAAACAATGCTAACATTGAGAGACGACATATCTTGAGATGAAAATCTTGTGCATTTTTGGTATGTTAAAGAAAAAAGATGCCAAAAATCAACATGGTAATAATTGAAATTTGAAGAATATATATAGAGGAGAGCAGCTGAGCTGTCAGGACTTTCATTAGATGTGCTACAATCAGCTGTAACAAGGGAGAAGGAAATAAATGAAGAATTTGGGAAGAATTACTCCGAAGTATCTCCTGAATTCTACTTTGAGTCCAACAAGTCTTACAATGATTACTCTGCAACAAATCTTCGAGGCTTCTCTCCGTCTTTTATGGGCACACATGAATGTTCTGTCTGACTTTGAATATAGTTGATTGTAGTAGGAAATAGGTTCACTACTTAGGAGTTAAATAATAATGACAGCAGCTAAGAAAAAAAATCTATTCTTGAAATCAGCAATTCCAAATAGTGGGCCAGCTAAAAGATACACATGATTTACATCTTAGAACATATTTGATCTGATTAAGCTCTTTGCTCGCTGATAAGTTAGACTTTTCAAAATATGGAAGAACATGAACAAATAACCACAGTGAGGCGACAAGATGTGTCGAAAAGGGATAAAATCAACTTCTTTCTCTTACCGTTCGCTGAAATTATATTACACTTTTATAAATTGAGAAAATATAATAAACACAAAATACATTGGCATGCGAATTAAAGTCAAAATAACTTGTTCTAAAATAAATAACCTTAAAAAATGAAGTGGCTCTCATGTTTTGTCGCTCATTCTTGAACAAGACATAACTTAGTAAAATTGCAAATTTAAACCATATTTGTATGTGACTATCTATTTGCAAAGTTATATTTATATATTAAAATGCCTAATTAATATATACTATTTGTCAAACATCAATTATAAAAGACTCAATTGACATGGCATCATTAAATAAACATAGAAATTGAATATCAAATAACTAAAAATAAATAAATACATTGAGAAAGTTTACTTTATAGATTCCCAGAAAACTTTTTTCATTCTTTTGACCTTAAAGAGTATAGTCCTTAAAAAAATAAAAAAATGATGATGGACTTCATTCATGGAAGACATTTAACGAGTCTTGTTTCATAAAATAATAATATGAGTTTTAAAGTTAAAAATATGTTGGAAAAATGAATTTCCAATTTTGTTAGAGATATTTTTGTTAATTTCTACACATTTTAAGAATGAGCGATAGTTCTGTAAAGATTTCATTTTTGGGAATTTTGTGAAAGGAAAATTTCCATTGACAGAGAATTGCCTGCAAAAAAATTGTCATCTACGGGAAATTGCCAGCAATTATATTATTTAAACTTTAAAAGTATCGCACGCATTTTAGCTCATATTTTCTACAAATATGTTGTGATTCATTTACAAATCATACCTATATACAGTTGGGAATGCCCCATATAAGGATTTGTAGATAGCTTTTCCATATGAAAATATATCTATTACATTTTTAGATGGCACAAAGGCAATGGGACTAGGTAGTTAATGTATATGATCTCCAAAAACAATTCCAATTGCGACAGTCAAAGCTGCCATTGTAAAAAAATATTTGGAAATTAAGAGGGATCAGTTCTTGAAGCAGAATTATTGTTTATAATCTAGCTGGAGGCCCCAAGACTATGCTGTGCAGTCCATTGATATGTACTACAGACGTTTATATAGGAGATTCTTTAGTGGCTGCAGGGGTTTTTACCTCCTTCGAGGTTATCCTACAAAAATCCACTGTCCCTGAATGTAATTCGTAAAAAAAATGGAGGGTTATTTTTTGTCGCCAATATATAAATAAGAAAATTATCATTAGATCCATAGATGGAAGAGACCCATTTGTACAAATAGAACACATCGGTGGATGAACCCCTATAAATGTAATATAGTTACATAAATTTTCAGCAACAGGCAATATCTCAGAGGGAAATTTTTTGCGGGTAATTCTCTGCGCACGATGAGTAACATGACATTTGTTAGTGAACATTATTTGTAGAGATTTGGTTTTCCTTCAGTGTAAAACTTATAACAAAACTAAAGATTTATATAGACAGAAATCAAAATAAACTTTATCTGAAATAGACACATTGATGGGTGATTATACATTCCGAGAAGGTCTTTTCCCATATGAATATTACCTTGATAATTAATTTTTTTAAATATTAAAGTGAGTGACATTTGTGTCTGTCGATTTTGTTTTTCGCTACAAAAACCATAAAAACATGTTAAAAGAAAATGAAGAATATATATTTTTTTTAAACTCTGCAAAGTTGCACAGAAAGAGTCAGTATGTCACTTTTTACTCTTCAATAGAACCAAATATAAACACTAGACTGGTTCTTAAGATGTTTTTTTTTTTAATGTTGGGAGGAAAGAATTAATCCGCTGTTGATCCTTAATTCTACTCCAAGTCCAACACGGACTTGCACTTATAAATCCAAACCTCGTTTTTAATCTCAGTCTTTCAGGAGCAAAGGCAGAAGTTATTACTTTATACTTAGATTGTCTGTCTTCAAGAAATAAATAATAATAAAAATAGCTTTAGAAAATAAAAACCCTGTTCAGATTACAAACTAGACAATTTTTGAATATATTTCTTACACCTCTGATAATATTATTTTTTTTCGTCGGAGTAGCACATATCATAATTATTGGTGGTATAAAGAAATTATGAGATTATAAAGTTTATTTATACTATTTCTAATTATCTTAGGCGGTTTTCCACAGAGAGTAATACAGTTTGGTCATTTAAATAATGATATGCACGTTTTTAGTTTGAAAAACGCTTGTCAAAAGAGTTTAGTTCTTATGTATATTTATAGGACAAAAAAGTACACATTATACTTGGTACATAAGTCTTATACCTGACATGTTCATCAGAATTTTTTTTTGTATAAAATCTGTTTTTTAAGAATTTTCGATTTTGAACGTTTGAGTAAATTTTCCCATAATTTTATCAACACTAAAAACAGGGTAAAAATATACAACAAATTCAAATCAAAAATTCTGGAAATACCAGATTTGATACAAAAAGACTTGATACAGATTCGTGATATGCTTGCAAATTTCTACTAGAAATAAATATTGAATTTAAAAGATTATTTTGTTATCCCTTGTGTGATCTTTCAATGTACCCTAAGCGTTTTTTACTAACATTAATTTATACATATAGCGACAGAGAGTAATCTTAAGGTTAAAAAATCATATCAATGAACGATAATTTTATTTGCTATAAAGTATAGCTGTATGTTGCACACGTAAAGGGGGTTCTGATAATTTATGATTAGCTTGCGCCATTTTTTTATACAACTAGTTGATACTACAAGCTACAGACCGTCACACCACCTAACCGATGGCATAAATTTGCTTGTTTGTTCATTTCCAATTATATATTTGATCTGATGTCTATTCAAATATATTTTTTTATGTTCCTCGTCAACATAAAAGCAAGCTACAATGATTTTTATCAACATTGAATGTGGATTACACTTTCTTTATTTGACGATTTATCGTCAATTTCTAATACCAAACTATTGTGTATAAGTTAACTTAATACTAAATAAGTATTTATAAATTTGTCTATTAATAATATAATAGAGCATTGCTTTTGTTTATAATTATAAAAGTTGATTTTATAAAATACATGTATATTGCATATTCTTAAATCACCGAAATATACGAGTTTTGATTGGATCATCATTTGGTCAGCATGGGGGAATGCATCATTATAATATAATCCATAAAATACACTTAACCTCTGACACATGAACGTCCAAATCTCTACCATCTATGTATATACATATGTGACCCGTCAATACAAAAACAGTCTAGAATGATTTTTATTCATAAGATTTCTATCAACAAATTATTCTTATTGGCCTTTAATTGGAAATTGCACTTAAAGTATCCTAAACGATTTTCACAATCAAAGAAAGATAATTTAATATATGTTATTGGAAAGGGGCCATATACCAGCCAAATTCAGTCACTTATATCAAAAAATGACTCTAAGCTAAAGATAAAATACTTGGGTATCTTTACTCATTCCAAAAATTTGAATACAAAGCCAATAATTACCTAAAACATGTTTCGGAATTATTAAATCTTATATAAGAAGTAAAAAAAAATTATATTGATTTATAAATTTTCTGGATTATTTTTATGTTGATGCACCATACATATATCTTATAAATATGATTATATTTGGTCATTTCAATGACATACATGCATAACATAGTTTTGGGTCATAAGTCTTTAGACAGGCAGATAGGTCATTTTGACTGTGACTGGTAATTTTGTTGCGAACACTTTCACTTCTGGTAATTTTACTTCTTGGATATTTTGCTATATGACATATTTACCACCTTTTTGTGTTTTATATTATAATTTCGAACTTTACCTTCAGTCATTACTGTTGAACATTCCTCAGTTTCCATCACTGATGCTTTTCTAGCCTAAAAAACCATGAATAAAGTTTCATTAGTCAATGTGTCCTTCGAATAAAAATCATGATTTAAGATTCATGAATCCTTACACTTTTGTCTTAATAAACATTGGGAACTTCTTTATTTATTCATTAAATACTTTGTTTCTTCTGCTTCTGATATATTGCTAAGATAAAAGTTTAAAGATAAAGTTCAATTTTTATTTTCAATACATGAGGAAAAGGCGAATATTTTATGTGATTAAATTGTGGAGAGGCAAATATTTATGCTGCAAAAAAAAGTTCTTGGAAAAGTTATCTCGTACTAATATTGATATATTTTCACTTTTTTTTATTCAATAAAACTTTTGGAGTTTTAATATTTAATACTCAAAAGTATATGGTTAAGTTTTAATATCATTATTTGGATTAATTAATTATACTTTCACAGTTCTATATAGAAAGATGAGAGGTCAGAAAATTAAAAAAAAAACCATCTTGTAAATTTTTTGAAGGAAATTCTTCTAAACCAGACACTTATAAATTGACAATGCCAAAAAGAAATTACCTAACTCTGTAATATATTAGGATGAAGTTTTTTTTTCAGTAAATGTTAAAGTTAAAAAGGCTAGTTAGTTTCAGACATTAGCTAGAATTTTATAACTTTATTGAATACATAGTTATCAATTCTGTAGTTATATTTCTCCTCGTTAGTTTCAGACATTGGCCAGTGCTAGAATTTTATAACTTTATTGAATAGACAGTTTTCAATTCTGTAATGCAATATGTGGAAAAGAAGTTCCAAAATTCATATACTTAGCTATCCATCCAATGTTAAGCCGTTATGGTTTTTAGTGGACCAAACTAACTGGGTCTTTTAAATCAGTTTTGTAAGTACCAATCTTACAAAAATAATGCATCTAATAGGTGTTATTTAAAATTTGGTCCAGATGGATTCTACAAATGAATTTTTCATGACGTAAGTTGTGGTTTCAAATTGTGAACATTACATTAAATTTAGTAAATCATATTTTTACAACTCATATATCATGTGATCAGGGGAGCAAATCGGTCCATAGATTCAGACCAAAAAATATAAAGGGTACGCAAGCTATTTGTTCTGCGAAAACGATTTTTTTAAAAGTAATTACCTCTACCGTCAGTTACCATATTTATAAAAATAAAACCAGATTCTAAAAGCTTGATGGATTCTTATTTAATATATTCAATAAATAACCTCCAGCCTCAATTACAGTCTCTATATGAGACTTAAAACAAGAGTAGGCCTTCGCCACTTGGTTCTTTGGCAAATCCTGGAATTACTTCTTTATCCGACTGAAAATTTTGTCTTTGGTGTTGTAGGAGTTTGGGTTGGTTAGTTGTTCGATCACACCCCAATCAAAAATATCCGGTGTGGAAGGGAGGTGAGTCCTTCTGCCACATGTAAGGCATCCCATTGGTAACCATTCTGATTGTGGGTTCACCTTGGTCTCTAGAACGTTCAGGTCGTCATAAGTGTTGAACTTGAGGTCTTGGAGGAACAAATGATGAGGCAAGATGAAACTCCCTCCTATTCTTTCGAACAAATGTCTCACTGATTCCTACAGCTGAAGCAGTTGTTATATTGTTGCTCCAGGTGCGGATTCCAAGGAGGGCTCCGTGCCATTTTCAAATATTTGGAACCACAAATTCGTCAATTGATTCATTTTTTTTTGCAACAGATACAATTATGAAAAACTAAAACTAAAACAAAAATAAGCTGCCTATGCGCCCTTGATTTCCCAAGAGAGTTAGCCAAAGTTGCAGGATAGGTAACTTGCGCACCCTGTATGTCTATTTATTGAGATAAAACCAATCAGTACATGATTAAAAACCGATTAAATTTGTGTCCGCGGCCTGTAATCACAGTCAGACCGAAATACCTATCCAAACCGTCTGAAGAAACCCACTTGAGATCGAAACGAAAAAATTCAGTCTTCAATTGAGCCTCAACACTAGAATTTATGTTTAATGGAAGTAATTTTGCAATTTATATATTTATTTGAAGAGCTCTTAACATGAATTGAACCTCTGTTCCTCAACTCCTTCTACATAAACCTTTAATCAACCAGGTTGTAAAAAGATTTTTATGAACAGCAAGTGAATCCTTTTTTTTTAATATTATCCAATCATCAATCATTTTGTGCAGAAAACTAAAAATAAAACAGCTTTGCAATTTTGCAATTTGATTCCCTTTCCTGCATATTTCATTGTATATATTTAAATAATTATAATTTATAATTTTTCCCCATACATTATTGGGGAGAATTGATCTCAGTACTATAGTTGGGGTTCGGTCTGAAAATCCTTTAAAAAAAGATTTTTAGAAGACTGTACTAATATACTACTATCAAAAAGTTCGGTTTAACCTGGTCTCAAAGAAAAAATTGGTCTAGATTGATTTTACAGTTCATAGGTCGGGAACCAAGGAACAAAACAGATGTGACTCTTATGATGAATGCATCTGGATTGCAGAGAAATCTTTAATATAAAAAATCATAAATTTAAAAATAATTTAGTAGCCCAGTTGATAGCTACTATGTTCTGTTTGGCACAACGTTAACAGTGGGGATGTAGCCCCCCAAAAAAAAAAAAAAATCAAAGATTTTTTATTATTAAAAACTAATTCTTAGAAAGAAACAAATTAAATGGTATTATTTGTTATTTTTTTAATTTAAAGAAACAAAGCCCCCCCCCAAAAAAAAACAACAACAAAAAACAAAGAAGATATATATGTATATAATCCTAGCTTACGTTTAGGGTTATAGTTCTAATTTCCTACAGTGTAAATGAACAGTGAATGCAACATGCATGTTATACACTTTATTAATAAGAATTCAGAGACTAATTGTACTCTAAAAGTGTTAGTCCTACATAAAATGCATATATTTATTTGCATTTAGTGTTAAACATTTTGTATGACTGTATCCAAATATATTTTAAAATATGTGTCGTTAATACTCCCTCAGCTAAAATGGTTCCCAATCCCTGCTATAGATGGATTGTTGATAAAGTCAGTCATGTTTCAAAATTGAGAAAATACGTACAATACTGTAATCTATGGTGTAATGTGTTGCATTAATTTAAATTTGTACAACTCATTCACTAGGAAAGGGGTGAAAGTCGGTCCATAGATTGAGACCCAAATAAGTTGGTATTTATACTGAGACCAAAAAATTGATCCAACATTTGTAAGTAACTTCATTTTGGTCTAACATTGCATACATGAATAAACTATTGGTTGAATTGGCCTGAAAAAAATCCTTACCGTTCTTAAAATAAAAGTTCTTTATTTGCCTATTATACAAAATAATTTGTATAAATTACTTTTAAATCGATTCTCTCAATAGATTGCTGATTATGTCAGCTGTGTTTCAAAATTAGGATCATCGGCCTACAATGACGTCATATGAAGTTAAATGTGATACAAAAATCATATTTTTACAACTCATCAGCTTGGAAAAAATCCTTAACGACCTAACCGAGAAAAAAAATCCATCTTGGATTGAGTTTTAAAGTTGCGTTAAGATCACCAAATATGTTACATCAGCTATAATTATTTTATATGACCTGGGAAGTTCTTAACTACCTATTCCAAAAATCACGTATATAAAAACAATACGTAATTGGCAATGTATTGAAGGAAGAAGAAACTCACTAACCAATTGAAGGTCAAAGTAAAACTTAAGAAAATATAAAACCTTTTTGAAGGAAAGGAGTGGTTCCAAGAATCATCTTTTAAAATCTATGTATTTACATAAATGACTCTAATTGTCATGGGAAATTATTTCAAAGCATTAAACTCAATTATACAAATAAGTCATTCAATTATAGGTTTGAAATGTGGGTTGTCTACATAAAAACAATCTTGAACAAAAATCAAGTTAAGGGAAAAGTCTCAATTATTTCATAAACATATTTGAGTCAAAAATAGAATTAATATTGTCATTTGTAGGATGCGTTAAGATACCCATGAATTTTAGCTATTATTTAGAGTCTTTAATTGATTTATGAGACTTATATTGGCCCCAATAAGACCCTTTTTCTAACAAAATGTATCAATTTCATAGAGGGCTCTTCAAGTACCAGCGGCAATCAACAAATAATTCAAAAAAATAAACCAGAATAGAATTATTTTAGGGAATATAGCTCCCTCAAATAAGAACTATCAAAAAATATCTAGGATGGGGATTCAAATTGTGTTGGAAGCCATTGAACAACGAATCTTTGTATAGTCTTAGGGTAGCTAGTGATCTCGACCAAGTACCCTTAGAAATTATTAGTAAATTATAATGTTTATATCTAGAATACAATATGACAATGTTCATCCCACAAGGTATTTTTCTCAAGCTTCTCTAAACTATGAGTGCAACAGGGAAATTTTCAAAGTCATTCAATTAATATTTCTTTGCAGTAATAAGGGTTTCTGGTGACATACCAATCAATGATCTGATACATGTGTTGTTTTTCTTGCGTATTGTTTTAATTTGATCCAAATTGGATAAAAAATGAGTGAACAGAAATCAAATAGGCAAAAGGCTTTAGATCTTCTCGACACGGATGTTTATCCAAAAAAAATTCAGACATTGTCGGCATGACAGTGAGGACAGTTTGGAACAGCAGGGTGACCAAGAAGAAAGGGAAATGAGTCAAAAGGAAGGCAGTAAATGGAGGAAATGGTTTGAAACGAGCTGAAACTTTTTCACACGTCCCTTTGGCAAAGGTCAAAGATCAATGTACCACTTGGCTGACGAGTTCAATGTGGAAGATATCACCCTCAGGAGGGCAATTCAAGGCTCAATTAAAGGCTCTCTCTAGACTCCAAGACACCTCCTTGCCGACAGGATGAATGCCTTAAGGTTTGAGAGATACAAAGAAATCCTTAATTACTTTAAGTGCGATCCATCGAAAGATAGGATCCTCTATGACAAGAAGATTTTCACAGTCGACCAGGCTTTGAACGGCAGAAACGACGGATATATATCAGCATTACTTGAGGAATCTATGGCACCTTCAGGACAAAACATCGGCTCAAAAAATATGGGTGGAGTCGTGGCTTCTAATGGAAAGAAAGTGGATCCTTTCTTCTTTTCTGACCCCTTGAGAAAATTGGGATTGAGACCTACTATAGGATCCTGAGCTGGAAAATGTTGCCTTGTCTGAAGGCTAACTATCCAAATAACAGCTATTTGTGCACTTCAGACGGTGCCCCCAGCCATACGGCCTTGAAGACACATAACTTCTGCAACAAGCACTTTGCTGTTCTGGGACAAGATTTTCTGGCCTTCTTCCAGTCCTGATCTCAATACCCTATACTTCAGTATGTGGAGCGTTTTGGAGAGCAAGGTTGATTAGACATAACATAAATATGTGCAGAAGTTCAAGGCAAGCATCAAGAATCAATGAACCAACATTTCTGCCGATTATATTGTGGCAACCTTCACAAGGTTCCAACCTCATGTGGAGGCTGTAATAAAGGCTGGATGCGGTTTGTTTGAATATTTTTTACCGAGGTTAATTGGTAAAAAAAAATTCAATAACATTTTCATAATAATTTACTATTAAAAGTGATTAAGGTTTTGGTTTTGCTTCTTGATCGCGTAAATTTCTTTGTCGCACTCAGTAGTTTGTAGAGACAAAGTTGGTTTAAGAGAAGAGAAGAAGAGGAATTTCAAGATATTTTTCTTCCTTTAAACTCATAAAAAAAAGCGACTGATGTCAACTAACAGTTTTAAATCTTTCCGCTTTAACACTGAAATTTTGATATTTCACCAAATGAATTCAATTGGAGAGCTGGCGTAGATTCAAAACTTAAATATTTGTAATTGTGACAAGAAACCATATAGGGGTTGTGACCAAAATATTAGATGTTTATTAAGCACTAATGACCGGGACAAAACTGACTTTAAGAAACACATAATGACTTATATGTATTAAAAATAGTTTAGAACACTGTTACATATAAATAAGCATGAATAAATTAAAAATGAAATTGTTTTTAAAACAAAATATTTATTAATTTATGTATATAACGAAATTTTGTTTCAAAATCTAAAAATTCCCGGCAATTTTTTTTTTTTTTACCTTATAATTATGTCAATGGTGTATTTACAAAAATTTTACTATTCACAATAATTGAATAATTTGCACATAAAAAAGATATGAGCCCCATATATAAAGTTAATTATGATTCCATTTGTGAAAATAAATAAGCATAAAAGAGAAAATCATAAATGTACATTGTACTTAAAAAATAGTGTTGAGAATCGGTCCAAAAATGGATTTTTTTTTCTGTTAGGTCTTATGTGATTTTTTATAATACTGACTTTATGTTTAGTCTATAATTTCAGACTGTAGCCTAAAATTTAATTGTTTTGTCATATGTAGATTATTATTTTGTCCTAATCTATGGACCGATTTTCTCCCCTATCCTGAGGTATGAGTTGTGCAAACATACACTTATGCTAAAGATTTAACTTTGTTTTACTTAAGTGTACTGGTGTTCAATGAATTTTAAATGAGATCAATCCCGTATAATTTTTTCTTTAGAACTCATTTCATAGTGTTACACACAAAAAGAAGTTTATTTTGTTGTCAGTTGGTAATGTTTCTACATACATTTATCTTAATAGTATTCCCAACACTAATATAGACCATCATATGTACTAGAGTTGAAAATGAAGTATTAAATGAGACAGTTGCAGACAAAAAAAATCTTTGGTATCGATCCTGATCAAGTTTCTTTAAATAACCAAATGTATTCTAGGATTTTCAGACTGAAGCCCAACTCAAATATATTGGTAATGCTTATGTGTGTAAAGAAATAAATACAGTGTGTCCAGCAAGAATTTATCGAAAATCACATCAATTTCCTTAATAAATGTTGTAACCCGTAAATAATATTTATTTTACATAAATGGCCCCCAAAAAGAGGCATTTTTTTTCAATGTACAATAGAATATAATTATAGGATCAAAGATGTTTGGTAATGAGAAGCTTTGTAAATTCATTTGTATTTATTGACATAGAAACTAAAAACACACACATATACATATTTAATTTATGATATTTTTAAAAAACCATAAAATCCATTGAAACACAGGGTATTTATTAGACACTAATGGTGGGTTTTAGCTATAAACAATAAATAATAAGATGAAGAAAAAATTAGAATCTTGCATTTTTAATTACAAAGTTGATTTTTTTTTTAAATGCGATGATGTCTAAAGATAGCGAAATAAATATTTACTTTCTGAATAAGTAATTGTAATAGTTTACATTTGTATATAAGGATTTATCAATCTATGTGGATATTTTTTATTTGTATCTCATTTTTAGTAATTTTGAGAGAGCAGAAGTGGGATTTGGAAATTGTTGAATGTACATTTTCCAGATCCAAGCCAGGAAAATGTCTTAATTGATTATCTCCTAGATGTGAGTTGAGAAGAGAGATAATTACATATTGCCAATAGGCCTACAGAATCAAAGAAACGCGTATATATACATTTATCAAAATTCATTAGTTTTTTATTTCAACAATTGAAAATAATTATTAAACACATCATTGAAATGGATTTCGTGATTAATCATATTATTTCCGATTATTTATTTTTATACATACCTTACTCAATGGTACAGTCAACGTACTAGACATCCCTGGAAGCCATTTTAATGGTGTGCAGACATATTTTTTTGTTTGTATATAGATCAATCATCAAATATCTATAACTCATCCAAACTTGATAGCTCCAAAACGCGTCACTACTATGATCAAAAACAACCCGTTATTTTCTCATTCTAAATTCAATTCTCTTTCGATTCACAATTTTTTTTTTTGTAAATAATATTAAAATGTATTAATATATAATGACTCACACACAATGTGGAGGAAAACTCGCACGTAAAACCTAAAGCATAATAATAAAAAAATCACATTCCTTTAAAAATCTTTTGACACAATTATTAGTAATTTGGACATAATTCCCAGGCAATGACGTTCTTGTGGATCTGAATTTGTATTAGATGCTATGGTATTTTGGATAATAAAATGAATTTCTGTTTGATATTGGCCAATATAAGTATATGTAAAATATTTAGTGGTTAATACTACTTCAAAAAAATTTATTAACCCACACTTTAAATTATTTCAGTGAATTTTTATATGATTATATTAATAAAAAAAAATAGCCATTTCCCATGATGCCTTCCAAAAGAAAGCAAATTATCCCTTTATTCGTCTTCTTATACACACTACCTAGAGACAAGGTTTGACAACTATTTTATATTTTATCTAAAATTGCGAATGATGGAGTAAAGGGTTCTCCAGGCAGTTCGCTATATCACAAACTGAATATTTCTTATTTGTTTTATGTTGTAAATATATGTCCACAACACATATTTACAATATCAGATATTTCACGTTATTAGTTAGTTTTTGATAGATAAATTTATCATTTATAAGCTTAAAACTTTTTTTTGGTTTTTTCCGTCATTTTCTACTATTAAAAAAATGGAAAGAAATAATTAGTTTATACTTCCCAACTCCTAAATTATTATCTACCCTAAAAAGGTAACTTCCGTAAAAAAAATCAATATCTGACAAATGAAAATATTATACATTTGTAGGTTAGTGAGATACAGAGTTAGTTTCGTCATCTATAACTGGACAAAATGTTTTTATATTGCAATGGCAAATTAAGACACTACAAAACATTTTTTTTTGTGTCTTTTGCATGACTAAAATAAATCAATTATTTTCTTGAAGGAATAAACACGTGACTTGATGTAACGAAGATTGTAAGGAAAAGTGTTTTTTTTTTTTTTCAACAGTATTTGAATTATGAACATTGTCATCGATTATGATTGAATCACAGAAGTAGATGTGTTGAAAAAGTAGAGACTTCATATATGGAAAAGGATGATAAAAATGAATCCGTAATTTTTAATTCAGAACTCAATTCCCATGCAAATAAGATTCTCATTTTTTTTTATTATTTTGCTATACGTTTCCTCAACGTTTTTATTTTTCTTTTGTTTTTATCAAATGAAAAATGTAAATATATTTTGATGTGTTCCACAATTTTCTACAATTGATAAAAAAAATCAACATAACGAGAAATAATTTAAAAACTTATTGAAGATTAATTATTCTTCAAAATTTAATATTTTGTAAAAGTTTTTTATTTTAAAAGTTTTTCAAATTTTGTCTCCAAAGTTGATTATTACGGTTCTTTTTTTTCAACTGTATAAAATCACAGAGCACACCAAAAGACGTCTAACCTTTTCATTTGTCAAAAACAAACTAACAATGCTAACGTTGTGAACATGAGTACCAACATAATAAACAAAATTAGAAAAATATAGTTGAGGTTAAAAAATAACGGGGTTTTTATCATACACAATAAATATATAATGTATATATGTAGTGATAAAAATAGGTTGTATTTTTTATCTGGTCCAAAGTGAATAATGATTTTTTTTTTCTTAAGTTGTTGTCATTATTAATTAATTTCAAAGGAGTAAACTTCCTTTTCTGCTACATTCAATTATATTTGAAATATGATTGAACATTTGTATGTGCTCATAAAAGACGTAGATTAACTGTGAGGATTTGTTGCAGATTATAATTATAAGTCCTTGTGTTGAACTCAAAGTACAATTCAGGATTAACATCGGAATAATTCTTGCCTATATCTTTGTGTATTTGCCTCCTCTCTCTCCCCCCCTCGTGACTATTGTTTGTAGCTGATCTAATGAAACGTCAGGACAAATAAGTTTCTCTCCTGCTAAACATTCTTCTGGGTTACCATGTTGATTTCAGTTATATTTTTTAACATGTCATAAATACTTCCAATTAGCATTACTATCTATTAAGACGGTTCGATTTGGTACGTTTTTGCCCTCACTGGTGTACGTATATACATATTCACATATTCAATATTTGATAGTATAAAATATTGTTCATTTTAAGTTACAATTTATTTTTAATTTAGATAGTGGGGTAAGATTTTAATCCATAAGCATCCTTTTATATAAGAAATACTTGATGTATTTGTTTATATACAAAAAAAAAAGAAGATAATTTTAATAAATTTCTCAATGTTTCCAAGTTAGTTTCACAATACTTTGCAACATCAGGTACACCTGTATAAGGGTCATTCCACAGCAGTTCAACCAAGGGTTGTAACCCTATCCTCTCCGATTTTGATGAAACTTGGCACAATTGATGCCTATGGGTAGAGACTAACTCTTGTGAAATTCAACTATGTTTTTTTTGTGGGATTTGAGATGGGATGACCCATCAGCCATAATAATTTTTTTCCAAAGCAGGAGATATGGTGACTGGTAATCGGTCTTATTTATTACCAGAAAATATAGACAAGCTCATTTTTTTGCGAAAAAAAAAATAAATAAAGAAGAAAAATAGAAACTCATGAATAATAATATTATATAACCTGTGTATATTTTATATCAACTTTTGATTTAAGGGATGTTAAATATATTTAAGATTAATTTAACTGTACATAAATGAAAAGATTAAAAAAGTAAAGTATTGAATAAAGTTGAAAATATCTATATTATTTCTGTTAAAAAAATCATATCACTATTTTACAGTATAATAGTGTAACGTGAAGGGTGTACCAAACCGTGGGGTTGGTGTACCGTCTAAGCCATCTATCTATATGTAATGCATTTTATTGAAAAATTATTAATTATTTGCATATCATTTAAAGAGGCTCATTCTTTCTTTTGCAATTAATTTTTCTTCCTTCCTTCCTTAATCAACAGAGACTTTATGAATAGGTATCCTCCCTATAAATGCGCAAAAATAGATTATATTAGTGTAATTGGCTATCTGTTCTTATAAAAAACTTGCTTCTCCCATATTTTCCCCCTTAAGATCGTGACCATATTATGAAATTATTATAATCAGTAAAGTATAAATTATATTTTCGAAACTATTTTTAATCTGTCAATTTTGATTTAAAGGTAAAATAAAATTTGCATAAGAGAATTACATTTAATTCACTGAGAAGCACTGTTCTTGAGTACGTAATACATTTTTGGCTATCCAATTGAGGTATATAAATCTTAACTTCCTACAAAAATATGTAAATATATTGATTTTTTTTAGTGAAACAAGTGCATGCCAAGCTGTCAAAAAAAAAAAAAAAAAATGTGGTGTGTCAATATTAAAGCAATCTTGAAATCTAAAATGTAATAATCCTCAACGACAGTTCAATTTGTAACGAAATATAAAAAGTTATTGGCGAATGCTAGTACTTGCTTGACAATAAAAAACTGTCCCTGCGCTCGACTTTCCAAAGTGTAGAAGAAAGGTCCAAGAACATTTTCGTCGGTAAAGGTATAATCGATGCATTCAAACAACGAAAATAAATAAACCATCTTCAAGAGCTAAAAAGATGAGTGATAATGGATCCGATATTCAAGAGAATCTGGGTAACATTATTTTAAAGAAAAACAAAGAAAAAGCAATAAGATCTAAATCTGAGTTGATTAAAAAAACACATCAAGAGTATAGTGCTCTTCTCTGTCGAAGAAAAAAATATTCAAATTTTGAAGAAAATTGTTGCTTTAAGACGGGAGAATGGAGAGATAACTCAAGACTTTACACAAAATTACTCAAGAAATCTTGTCGTTTTACTCGAATCTTTATAGATGTAGCGACTGTAAAAAACTAGGTACCTGCTCCTTTTTTTCAGATAATAAAAGG